>NW_021848826.1:125074-158475 GCF_003651465.1 Formica exsecta | reverse complement strand
ATTTTATCCCTACGATGATTTGAATTTAGATTTCGATAAAAATAGATTCGGCCTCTTGTTCGAGATGTACTCTCGTTTTCGCAAATCTTATTACGGATGTGAATAAAATATATTTTATTCTCTTTTATTCTTCCCTTTTCCTCTTTCTTATCCGAGTATGCGAGTATTAAATTTCTGTACGTGACATTAGATAGCGGCGTCAGCTAGTTAATTAAAATATAGATGTTACATTTCAGTACATGGACATAGAGTTTAAATATTTGAATGGTGTATAAATAATTATTTTGTCGTTCAAAGCCGTTCGATAGCCGTTCAAAGCCGTTCGGTAGCCGTTCGATAGCCGTTCAAAGCCGTTCGATAGCAGTTCGATAGCTGTTCAAAGCCGTTCGAGAGCCGTTCGATACCCGTTCGATTGCCGTTCAAAGCCATTCGATAGCCGTTCAAAGCCGTTCGATAGCCGTTCGATAGCCGTCCAAAACCATTCGGTAGCCGTTCGATAGCCGTTCAATAGCTGTTCAATAGCCGTTTGATAGTGGTTTACATATTATAATAATATATTATTCATATTT
This sequence comes from Formica exsecta, assembly GCF_003651465.1. Classification (NCBI taxonomy): domain Eukaryota; kingdom Metazoa; phylum Arthropoda; class Insecta; order Hymenoptera; family Formicidae; genus Formica; species Formica exsecta. Next base: position 157,906 of record NW_021848826.1, on the reverse strand, counting down.
AAAAGACTTTAGATATTTTCGCGCTATCTCTCTCTCTCCCAAGTGCATGCTTCGCGCTATCTCTCTCTCTCCCAAGTGCATGCTTCGCGCTATCTCTCTCTCCCAAGTGCATGCTTCGCGCTATCTCTCTCCCAAGTGCATGCCTCGCGCCATCTCTTTCTCCAACGTGCATGCTAACGCTATCCTTGTCTTACGCTCATATGAACGCCTCGCGCTATTCTTCTCCCACGCCCATAGAATATCATTGGCGCTATCCTTCTCTTACACATTGCGGACGCCTTGCGCTATCCTTCTCCCACGCCTCCTCGCGGCATCGTACCTTCGCGTTCCCTCTTCCCCGGGGGTCCCTCACCTATCGGTTTTGCCGCGGGTTCCCCTCCCCCTCTCCGCGGACCCCTCGCCTACCGGTTAAGACGCAGTCCCCTTCCCCCCTCTTCGCGGACCCCTCGCCCATCGGTTTCGCCGCGGTCCCCCCGCATGACGTCATACCCCCCGCGCTGATTTCCCTTCGCCCCTCACCCCCCCTCAGAGGACCTGGATTAGAACTCTCCTAGATACACTACTTGGGACGCTATGTTAAAGCATACGGGCGTTCGATTTGAGCTATTAACCGACATCGATATGATAATGTTCGTGGAACGCGGAATACGCGGCGGGCTAAGTCAGTGTTCCAATAGATACGCGCGCGCTAATAACAAGTACGTACAGTCGTACGATCCCTCGGAACCACCGTCGTATCTTATGTATTTTGATGTAAATAATTTGTACGGATGGGCGATGTGTCAATCGTTGCCTTACGAAGATTTTCAATGGGTCGACGATGTTACGAGCATCAACTTAATGTCCATAACATCGAACTCGCCTATCGGTTATATTCTAGAAGTCGACCTTGCGTATCCGCTCGACCTTCATGACTCTCACGATGACTTGCCGTTTTGCCCGACGCGCGATAAGCCGCCCGGAAAACGACAGGATAAACTTCGCGCCACGCTGTACGATAAGCGCCATTACGTGACGTATTATCGTAATCTACAACAATGCGTTCGACACGGATTATGCGTTACAAAGATATATAAAATATTACGATTCGCGCAATCTCCATGGTTGCGCGGATACATCGAAATGAACACGCGACTGCGAACTAGCGCGAGAAACGAATTCGAGAAAAATTTATACAAATTGATGAATAACGCCGTATTTGGTAAGACTATGGAGAACGTGCGCAATCATTCCGATGTCTGGCTCGTGACTCGATGGGACGGGCGATACGGCGCGGAGGCGATGATCGCGAAGCCGAACTTTCACAGCAGAAGCGTCTTCGCGGAAAATCTCGTAGCCGTGGAATTGCGCAAACTCGAGGTTAAGTTCGACAAACCGATTTACGTAGGAATGTGCATTCTCGATGTGTCCAAGATTCGTTTATACGAATTTCACTACGAATATATGTTACCATTGTATCGAGACAAGTGCAGGATAATGTACACCAACACGGATAGTCTTACCTATCGCGTCGAGTGCGAGGATATGTACGAGGATATGAAGTGCGACATCGATAGATTCGACACGAGCGATTACGCGGTGGATAATGCGTACGGCATATCTCTCGCTAACAAAAAAGTGCCGGGTTTGATGAAGGACGAGAATAATGGCGCGATCATGACGGAATTTGTCGGGCTCAGAGCGAAGATGTACGCGCTGCGAGTCGAAGGTAGACTCGACACGAAGAGGATCAAGGGCGTTAAAAGCGGCGTCGTCGCGAGAACGATAACATTTAACGATTACGCGCGCTGTCTGCGACGAGAGATCGAGATAACGCGCGAGCAGTCCTGCGTAAGATCCAAGATTACACGAGGTGTATACGGTGTCGGAATCGAAGATCGCGCTCAATCCATACGACGACAAGCGATACATCGTATCCGGAACTACGGATACTTTACCATGGGGGCATTATAGAATACCGTTGTAAAACAAAAAATATCACATATTGTATCGAAAATTGTAATAAACTTTATTTTTTAATCGATAAAACGTGTATAGGTTATTGTTAATATAAGTATAATATAGTCTATTTTATAAATAATAACAGTTTCCCTATATCAAAAAGGCATGTAAAGTCGATACTCGCATATATCGAAGTTTATTGTTGTCTCTTTTCCGCGATGCTGATTGGCTGTCTCGCTTGTGCGCTGCGACTTGCTTCATTCGTATTATTTGCAAAGGTTTATAAATAATAACAGTTTATTTATAATAAAATTTTACATTTTAAATAAAATACATTTTTATCATAATACAACTGCTTTATTTATTCAAGAGTTGTGCGATTCGTCCATTCCCAACCATTTTACGTAAATCTTGTCGCCCTTTCGGCGTAGTACTTTCTCCACGAGATACACATTGGGATCGGAGACGCGTGGCAACTCGTGCTCGTAGAATCCTCCGGCGATTGGTTCGTCGCGCGAATCCTTCAGCAGATACGTCGCGGGATTGGTTCGTTGTACCTTTGCTATTCGGAAGATCTCGGTGGTCCAGTTGGGTATAAAACCTTTCTCGAAGATCGTTTTGAACTTGCTGACGCGTACCGGATCGTCTATTTTGAATTTCGCCGGAGCCGCGATCTTTACGTTGCTGTATACCGTACTTAAAAGTTTATCAGCAATCGCGGGAGTTACATAGATAGGCCTCATACCGATAGTGCGATGTTTTCGCGCATTGTACTTTTCGACGAGTTGAGGCAATGCATCGATCCACTTGTACATTCCGTTCAGCGTGAAGTACTTCCACATGGAGTTCTTGAGTGTGCGATTGAATCGTTCGACAATCGACGCCTTCATCACCGAAAACGTCGAATAATGATTCATTCCACGCTTCTCCGTTAACATCTGCACTTCGACGTTGTAGAATTCCTTCCCTTTATCCGTTTGCAAATTTTTCGGACACCGCTTAGAGTCTCACACTATCTTAGATAAGGCTTGGGCAACCTCGCTAGCGCTCTTGCTCTTGAACGGTACGGCCCACGCGTATTTGCTTAACGCATCGATAACGGTGAGTATGTAGTTATGACCTTTGTTGCGTCTCGCGTAATGGCCCTCGCACACTGGACGCGATGGGCGATGCGCGATGAGCGATGCGCGACGCGATTGTGAAAATTTGTTTTCCTCAATTCACACTGAACGCGATTTGACGCGATTAAACGCGACGAGCGACGTAACGATCGGAAAATTGGTCGCGTTGTGTTTATTAGTACAAAGTGTGTGTCTTTATAAAAAGAGATCTGAAGTATTGCATTGATAGAGGATATACGCAAAATATAATTATATTACCGGTAAGTACCTAAAAACGGTAACATAATTTATAAGAACCCAGACGTTATATAACCTCAAAGTGGGGTTAAAGGCGTTAAATTCTCACCAACCGATGTGAATAATTAAAAAAAATATAACTTAAAAAACAATTTATAAATGCTACATATGTTATTGTATAAATATAGTACGCTATGGAATCAACTACTAGTAGAAGACGTTTTCTAATGCTGATGTCTCTATATGCGCAAAGAGAACAGTTTGGTATGGATTACGATCGGAGACGTCTCATTTTATTAACTGACTGGTATATGAAACACTGGGAACAACAAGACGACTTTAATCAAATGATACGTCAACCACGACGATGGTGGATTCGTCCAATAAATCAACGCCGGAATGACCAAGGACATGGTGAACATCTAGTTTACGAGATGCGGCTTCTGGATGTGGAATCACATTTTAAGTATTGCCGTATAACGGTCGACGTCTTCGACGAATTACTTGCAATTGTTGGACCAGTAATACAGAAAATGCGAATATGAATTTAAAAATTTTTTAACTTTTTTTCGTTTTCAGCATGAAGTTGACTGTCTCATAGAGTATTGATGTATGTACTTTAATCGTGTAAAAGCATTTGTAATTCTGTTTAGCCATTATAAAAACTGGTAAAATCAAAAAATTGCGTTCGGTTGGTAAAAGCATGATGGTCCAGGATCCCCTTAAAGTATTGGACATGATAATAAAACTTTATAAAAACGGACCCAACGATGTTGACCTTGACATATGTTGTCAAGATCATGATCCTGAGTAACTTTTCCTTATAACTTAATCGGTGGTCTCTTATGAATGAATGAATTGAAATTTATTGATTCCCCTTAGGGTTACAATTTCCATACATATCTATACTTTACATTTTCTTACCCTAAACGCTTCTTAATACTAGCTACTCATACAAATTTTCTTATGACTACGTTTTCGCCTCCTATCCTGCCACACACACACACGCTATCCTATTCTTACATCTACCTTAACCTATTTGGACCTCCGTTTCCGGTTTATTACCCGTCTCGTTCTCTCCTCCGCTCCTGTCTTTCTCTCTTTCTTTCCCTCTCTCTCTCTTTCACACACACTCTCTTCCTCTCTCTCCTCTCTCCCTCTCTCTCCTCCCCCTCTTCCTCCCGCTCTCCTCTCTCCCTTAGTATCTCCTTCATCCATTCCTCCCCCTTCGCCTCCTCTCCCAGCATTATCTCCACCACCTCCTGCCAACTCTCAGCCCCCCTTCCCCCTCTCATCCCACATCTGTCCCATATATGCTCGCACGTTTCCCTCTCTCCTCCACAAATCCTGCAGATCTTTTTCCCCTCCTCTTCCCAGTACCTACTTTCCCTTACTTCATTTCCTAGCCTAAACCTTGCAATTCTTTCCCATCTTGTTTCTGCCCACCCTTTCTTGAGGTATTTCGATGTCCCCTCTCCTTTTATCCTTTTGTACCATTTATTATAATTCGAATTATCAATCCTCTTCCATCTCTCTTCCCTCTGCATCATTATCTCCTTTCCCTCTACTACCTCATATTCCGGCATCTCCTTCTCTCTTTTCCATGCTATCTCTTTCATTTCTCCCCTTTCCGTTATTCTTGTTTTAAAAAATTCCTCTCTGTTCTTCTCCCATTCTGAATTCCCTTTCTCCTTTCCTAACCTTTTCTTAATTTCCTCCAAACATTCCCTTGCCAACCTTCCCCCTCTTCCTTCCTCTAGCCTCTTTTCAAAATTCCACGCCCTTCTTGCTGCTCTACCTCGTAACTTGTTCCTTTGTAATTCTACTCTTACCAAATATCCCGGCGTCCCCCAGTCTACTCCTAAGATCCACCTTAGAAACCTTTCCTCTACCCTCTCCACCCTCTCTCTTTCCTTCCATCCCCATATCTTTGCCCCGTATCCTAATATTGTCCAAACCAGAGTGTCGAACAACCATATTCTCCTTTCTATATCCTTTTCAAATTTCCTCTTCCCTATCCCCCATACCTGCCTCGCAACTCCCATTGCCTTCCTTATCCTGTCTCTTATATGTCCTCCATGCCTTCCATTTTCTTGAAAGACATATCCTAAATATTTCATCTCCTTAACTTTTTCTATCCTTTTTCCTTTCCACCTCCAATTTGTTCTCTTTCTTCTTCCTCCTCCTCTTCTAAATATTAATATCTTTGTCTTTTCAACGTTTACCTCTAGACCTTTCTTATCTAAATATCCCTCTAACCTCGCTAGCATCGCTCTCATCCCTTCCTCATCATCTGCCACCAATGTCATGTCATCCGCGTATGCTAATGCATAAATCTTTCCCTCTCCTAATCTTACTCCTCCCCATCCCCCTTTTAAAACCTCTTCTAAGTCCGCCAACATCATATTAAACAGTAGCGGGTTCAGCGGACAGCCCTGTCTGACCCCCCTTCCTAACCAAAACTCTTCACTTACCTCCCCTCCTATTCTTACTCTGCTCTTCGTCTCTCTTAGCACCTCTTCTATCCTCTCTATCAAACCTTCCCTTACCCCTCTTTCTCTTATCGCTCTTACCAATATCTCCTTATCTACCGTATCGAATGCGGCTTTTAGGTCTACAAACAGGCTGACTACCTTCCCTTTTGGCTTCGCAATCTGTCTTTGCACGATATAATTTAGCACGTAAATGTTGTCCATTACCCCTTTTCCTTTTCTAAAACCCACTTGATTTTCTGGAACTAGTTCTTTTGCTTCCACCTCCTCCCTTAATCTCTCTGCCAGAATTGATGTATATACTTTGTATAAGGTTGGCATTAGCGTCACTCCTCTGTAGTCCTCCACTTTCCCTCCTTCTCCTTTTTTCCTTATCGGCGCGATCATTCCCTTTTTCCATTCCTCCGGCCATCCCTCTCCCTTCCATACTCTCCTAAATACTTCCCACGCCCATTTCCCCATTTCCTCTCCTCCATATTTCCAAACTTCATTTGGTATCCCATCAATTTCCGTTGCCTTATTTGCTCTTAACTTATCTATCGTTCTTTTAATTTCTTCCCACTCTATATCTGATTCTCCTTCCTTCCTTCCTTTCTTCTCCTGTCCTCTCACTACCCTTTCTTCCCCCCCCCCCCCCTAGTAACCTCATAAAATGTTCATTCTCCCAGTTGTATCCCTTCCTCTATTCCTTTTCTTTTTCTTTTCTCCCTGTTTACTATTTCCCATACCTTACTTTCTGTCTTCGCCTCTGCTACTTCTCTAATTAATCTCTCTCTCTCTTTCCTCTTTTTCTTTTCACATAGTTCTTTATACTCTCTTTTTGTTTCCCTGAATCCTTCCCCTGTCTTCTTTCCCCTCCTCCATTCTCTTAACTCTCTCCTTACTTCTTTTTTCTTCTCTATACATTCTTTATCCCACCATCCCCAATAACTATTTCCTACCTCCTTCACCCCTTTTTCACTTTCCTCCATCGCTTCCTTTATCCTTCCATTCATTCTCTCTATTTCTGTTCTGACCTCTTCATCCTTTCTCATATCTATCCTTCCTATCTTTTTCCTAAATCTCTCACACCCCTCCTCGTCCCATCGTCCTCTCCTCACCCTCCCTCCCGTTTTCCTTCTTTTTTCTATTCCTTCTCCCTTTATCCAGCAGATCACTGACTGATGATCCGAGTCTACCTCCTCCCCTACTTCTAATCTAACTACTTTTTCTCTTACCTCCTCGTTTCCTATTAAATAGTCTATCGCCGTGTTGCCTCTACTCCCCGTGTACGTATACTCTCCTTCCTCATCTCCTCTCGTGTTCCCATTCAAAATGCACCACCCTGTTTCCTCCAGCACTGCTATTAGCCTTCTATCTTCCCTATTCACTTTCTTATCTTTAGAGTTCCTGCTCTTTTGATTATTTTCTTCTTCGTCTATCACTATTCTTCCTCCCATTTCCCCTGTTCTCGCATTAAAGTCCCCCCCTGTTACTATCCTCGTCTCCTCCTCCTCGTTACCTTCCATCCATTTCTTTAATCCTTCCAGTTTTTTCTCTATATCCTCTTTTATATAAACTCCCACTATCCGCCACTTTTCCTCTCCTACTCTTGCTCTTCCTGTCATCACTCCCTCCTCTACTGCCTCTATTCCCCCTTTCTCTTCTGCCAGCTCTCTTCTTATTCCCATTATCATCCCCCCATTGCCCTTCCTTTCTTATTTTTCTTTACCGCGTATTGCTTCTCCCACCTATAACCTTTCGGTAGCTTTCCTTTTATCTCTATCCATTTCCTTTCATCTATCCATGTCTCCATTAATGTAATAACATCCCACTCTCCCAACCCTTTCCAAAAACCCGCGTCTTTGTTCTTCAATCCGGCCACATTTCAAAATAACATTTTCCATGCATCTCTTTTTTCCTTCTCTTTAGATCCTTCTTTAGTTTTTCTCTTTTCTCCCCTCCCTTCCCCATCCCTGCTGCTCCACCCTTCTACATTCCACAGTTCTTCCTTGTACCCTTCCTCTCCTCTTTCTCCCCTTCAGTTTTCCTTTCCTCCCCCGTTCCTCTTAAGCCCTCCTCCTCAACCTTCCTCCAACTATCTCCCTCTTCTCCGCTCCCCCACCCCTTCTTTCTCCTCTCCTTCTCGCCTCCCCCCTTTACTGCCCGCTTCCTTCTTCCCCCTCTTCCATCTTTTCTTCCCACCTTCTTCCTCTCCCATCCTTTACAACTTCCTCCACCCCATCCCAGTACCACCACATACTCTCCATCCATATTTTGCCGTATCCTACTTTCGCTCTCCTTCCTCTTCTCTCCTCTTCCATCGCTATCTGTCTCAATCTCCATCTCATCTTTCGCTCTTTAAATGTCATATCCTCCTCTATCCAAACCTTTCCCTCTTAACTTTTTTTTATTTTCTAAAATCCTTCTTTTATTTTCCTCACTCCTCACCTTTACCATTAGCATCTCCCCCTTTTCCTCCTTTCCAGTTCTTATTCTTCTCAATTGTTCTATCTCTACTTCTACTCCTATCTCTTTACCTATCCTATTAACTTCTTCTCTCGCATCTCCCTTCTTTCCTTTTATACCCTTAAACACCAAATTCCTCTTCCTTTTCTCCCTTTCCTCCCTTTCCAATCCTCGTTCCACTCTCCTCATCCTCTCTTCCATCCCCCCTAAACCCTTGTTGCCCAACTCTCCCTTCTTCCCTTCTATTCCCTCTTTATAGCAATTTTCCAGTATCTCTATCTTCCCCTCCAACCCTTTGATATAATTCCTGGTCTCCCTCCATATTCTCTCCTTCTCTCTTATTTCTCTTCTCAACTCTTCTACCTCCTCTCTCATCATTCTCTCTTGCTCTTTAATTCCCTCTTTCACCTCTTCCTTCATCCTCCTAATTTCTTCCCTTATATCCTCTCTTTCCTCTCGCCAACTTTTCAATATCTCCTGTATCTCTTCTATTCCCTCCATTTTCCTCCTCACTGGCGATCTCGGCACCTTCTTACTATTTTTTATATCCTCCCCACTCTTTCCCGGCGGTTTCTTATAGTTTTTTAGATATTTAAAGTTAAAGTTTAATTCGAAACGAAAATTTGGTTTGGGTTATATAACGTAACCCAAACCAAATTTTAGTTTTAAATCAGAAATAGGTTTGGGTTAGGTTATATTTTTCGGAAATGGAACCCCCCCGTAGGGGGGGGGCGGAACCCACTACCTCACTCACTCCTCACTTTCACACTCCTTACGCCGTCAAACGCCTTCTCTCTATCACCGCGTGTCACACTCTACGTTACCGGAAACGGAAGTCCCCGGCGGTTTCTTATAGTTTACTATTTTTCTCGTGTTTCTCTTCAAAAATGCTTTCAGAAACGACTTTTCAAATAAGGGGCCGTATAGTTATCGTAATCGTGCCCAATTTATTATTAATTCAGTTAAAAGAAATATTACATTTAATTAAATATTAATTAAAATTTGTAAAAAGCGAAACAAAAATTTGGTTTGGGTTATATAACGTGGGTGGGAGATGGGTTGAGTTAGGTTAGTTTTTCTCGGAGTGGGGGTGCAGGGAGAGGGGCGACGCCTCTCTTCCGCCTACGCGTACGATTTTTCTAGATATAAATAAATAAATGTGTTAAAAAGATATTTTATAAAATGTACATAGTGTTTGAAAATTATATGTAATTATATGTAAACAAAAATTAAACAAAAATTAAAATAAATAAAATATATATATATGCATACTTTGGATTACTGCCGTCTTAAAAGGCTGCCACTGTGAAAGAAGTAGAGTGTCCGTGGAAGTTGTGATCGGCATAAATCTCAAGGATGTTTCATGACTCGGGCAAGAATTTTCGTTCCTCAAGAATCCACCTAGGTAGCTATGCGTTCTGCATCACATAAAAGTAAAAATTTATTAAAATTATTCATAGAAACAATAGATTCGTAAGCAATAAGTTTATGGTAAATAATTATAAATAATTGCGATACGTACTTTCGGAAATCCAATGTCGGTATAAGAAATTCCATAAGATGATAGAATTTCCAGTCATCTGGCTTCGTTCCAGCTCCATTTCCACTGGGAACGTACGCTTTCATCTCCTGCTGTTTCCGATGGAATGTATCCCGAAGATTTTTCCACTTCTTTTGCAGCACTTTCGATTCCTGACCTGTGTCAAAAACAATAAATATTGCATAAAATAAATCTAAATTTTGTATTTCGTAAACTTTCAGCACAAGCTTTATTTACAAATGGAAAGTGTATCTACCAAGAATTGAAGCTATTTCTTCCCATGCTTGTTTTGTAGCTTCAAGTCCTCAGAGTCGCAAATCTAATCTCTGATCCCAAAGACAAGGTCTTTCGCGAATTTCCATTATCAATATTTCTTCCAAAATCTCTGAATTTTGGCAAATCGCTTCAGTTTCCTTTGAAAATAAAATTAACAATTAATTAAAGCACAAATTAATGTATACATATAACTTAACTTGTCACAAATTAAATACAAAAAAGAATATCTATAATAATACAAAGTATACGCATAATTGTAATAATAAAAATAATACTAATTTAATAAACAAAAACTTGTTGTCATATTTTCTATATCTATATACTCGCAATATGTATTTGAATAATTGTGGTCCATTCTCCACTGTTAGATAGCGTAGAAAAAAGGTTTCTTAGCGACCCGATAAGGACAAACACTTGATACAGATATTATCACATAACGAATTGACTATGAATTTACAATGTATATTTGATAAAAAAACAGGTTGCGCGCCGCTCTTTTATCGAATTGATAATCTAAAATCATCTCGAAGATTTACAGAAAAAGAGACGCTATTTCTGCCGTCCTTTTCCTTGATTAAATTATAACAATAATTTTGCGTGAGTCGTTGATTTGAAGGTAATTGTTGTTTACAGGTGCTTGGCAGCTCCTTGGCTTTAACGTATCTCCCTTTTTTTCAAGCGTGGCGCCCAATCAAACGATTATATTGGGCGCGTTCAACAGAGAAAACCGCTCAGTAGCAATCGAACGTGATACTTTTAGAACCAACAAATCAACGTCGAGTGTTGATAAGACAATAACTGAGCGCTTTCTCTGCCGAACGCGCCCATTGATCGATACGGAGCGCAGCGCTTTTTCGCCGAGCGCGGTATTACGAAATCATGTCTTTTCTCTATGTAGTCTATGGTTATCGCCAGCTTTCGCGCATCGCGAGCGACAAAAGTAGAAACTTGACCAACATTTTGAGCGACGTCGCGCCGAGCCTCGCGACAGATGTGACGTTCGGAAAAGCAGAGCTCTCATTGGATATCGCCCATCGCTCATCGCGTCCAGTGTGCGAAGGCCATAAGGACGCATCTCGACCACATCCGCTGGCCACAAGTCGTCGTACTCGCGCATCGCGACGCGACGACGCGGGAAGTTCCTTCTCGCGGGCGCGTGCAACTCCTCTACCAGTATTCGTTTTTCGACGCTCATTCTAAAGCGTGATACCACGATTTTTTCCAAATTGCTTTGCGCCCGTTCGGAATCTACCGCGACTTCTTGGTCAATTCCCGTATCGCTGTACGATTATCCGCGCTCCGCGTAGTGCGATAGCATATTTTTCGCAACGTCGTTCCGTTTATTTAGTGCGTTGGTACTCGCTACGATTTTCGAAATGGAATTTTCCACAGCGTCTATTCGTTTACGCAGAATGTTCTCGTTTGTTTCGATTTTTGAAACATTACTCTCCGCAACGCCTATTTGTTTGCTCAGAGCGTTATCGAGCTGAGTGAGTCTCGTGAACAGTAGGACAGTTGTCTGTCTCACCTCATCCGTATCTTTTCTCAATTGCGACGTGATTCTCTCGACGCTTTCGCGATACCCGATCTCGTCCTCTCTCGCGGCGCGTAACGCGAGTTCGACGTAACTTTTGCTCGTCGCGTCGATGTCCTCCTCCGGCGAGGCCAGGCGTCTTATCTTGCGCCCCCACTCCTTAAATAAAGGCAAACGCTCGGTCTAGATATACTATGTCTATGATCTCATACATTTTTCTCTGTGTAGTCTATGGTTGTCACCAGCTTTCGCGCATCGCGAGCGACAAAAGTAGAAACTTGACCAACATTTTGAGCAACGTCGCGCCGAGCCTCGCGACAGATGTGACGTTCGGAAAAGCAGAGCTCTCATTGGATATCGCCCATCGCTCATCGCGTCCAGTGTGCGAAGGCCATAAGGACGCATCTCGACCACATCCGCTGGCCACAAGTCGTCGTACTCGCGCATCGCGACGCGACGACGCGGGAAGTTCCTTCTCGCGGGCGCGTGCAACTCCTCTACCAGTATTCGTTTTTCGACGCTCATTCTAAAGCGTGATACCACGATTTTTTCCAAATTGCTTTGCGCCCGTTCGGAATCTACCGCGACTTCTTGGTCAATTCCCGTATCGCTGTACGATTATCCGCGCTCCGCGTAGTGCGATAGCATATTTTTCGCAACGTCGTTCCGTTTATTTAGTGCGTTGGTACTCGCTACGATTTTCGAAATGGAATTTTCCACAGCGTCTATTCGTTTACGCAGAATGTTCTCGTTTGTTTCGATTTTTGAAACATTACTCTCCGCAACGCCTATTTGTTTGCTCAGAGCGTTATCGAGCTGAGTGAGTCTCGTGAACAGTAGGACAGTTGTCTGTCTCACCTCATCCGTATCTTTTCTCAATTGCGACGTGATTCTCTCGACGCTTTCGCGATACCCGATCTCGTCCTCTCTCGCGGCGCGTAACGCGAGTTCGACGTAACTTTTGCTCGTCGCGTCGATGTCCTCCTCCGGCGAGGCCAGGCGTCTTATCTTGCGTTCTCTCGCGTCGTAGTCGACGGTGGAACCCAGACACAGCGCGTTATCGCGCACGTAATTTCGTAAATGAAACATTACTCTCCACAACGCTTATCTGTTTGCTCATAGCGTTATCGAGCTGAGTGAGTCTCGTGAACAGTAGGACAGTTGTCTGTCTCACCTCATCCGTATCTTTTCTCAATTGCGACGTGATTCTCTCGACGCTTTCGCGATATCCGATCTCGTCCTCTCTCGCGGCGCGTAACGCGAGTTCGACGTAACTTTTGCTCGTCGCGTCGATGTCCTCCTCCGGCGAGGCCAGGCGTCTTATCTTGCGTTCTCTCGCGTCGTAGTCGACGGTGGAACCCAGACACAGCGCGTTATCGCGCACGTAATTTCGTAAAGATTCGATAGCTGGGCGTAGTCTTCCTGTCCTCGCGTCGTAGCCGCGTTTCTTCAGAGGTATACCGAATCTGCTCACGGACATCGCGTCGATATCGTGCGCATCTCGTGTACAACTGCGGCGGCCGTCAACGCGACGATTAGATTTATACGATAGCGCCTGTTTCGCGAAGCTCCTCGATTATCGATAGAATCTTGTTGTCGTGAGCATCGTTGCCAGCTTGACGCAAAGCATCGAGTAATTGCAGGCGATCCACTAATTCATTCGGATCGCCCCAGTGAACGTAATAGATTCTTTCGCCCGTGACTCGCATGGTTGATGGCATGCGACCCGCGCCCGCCTTTTTCGCACCGTCATTGTGGATGAGCGGAGCGATGACATTTTTATATTTATGTCCCTTATTTCCTAAAACGGCTTTATTAGCGTCATGGTTGCGTCTGTGAGCGTTTGTCGTTAACAGTATACTCTTGTACGTTAGTTTATCGTTTTCGGTGTATATAAGATCGTTGGGAAGTATCTCGAAGATTAATTCGTACAAACCGGGAGTACCGATATATCTGATTCCGTCTATGAGTATAGAGTCATCCACATTTACGTCGAATTGCTTGTCGCCGAGCATCGCGCCGTCCTCGCCGATGTACACCCCGTAGACGTGATCAATCTTGTCTGATTTTTCCCCACCGAGAAGAGCACCCACGTACTCTCGTCCCAACGGTCCTAGCTGGCCGTGCAGCGTATCGCGACCTTGAGGAGTTCGCAGAGTTCGTCTAATACAGTGCTGGGATTTACTTGCACATTTTGGCCCGATTCCGTGGCTCACGCCTATTGCCCCCTACAGCAAAAGGAAAATAACGACCTCTACAAGGAAACGAACGCTTCCCGTAGCAAAACGCGGTGGTTTTTTGCTCCTACTACCGTTATTGGGAGCTCTTGGTTCTTTGGCTGGAGGAGTAGCGAGAATCGTAAAGGCTATGAACAATCGGAAAGCCGCGCGACGACAGCTGGAGGAGCTGCAGCGTCACGATCGCGCGATGGAAGATCGCGGTTTGTATCTCGCGCCGTACAAACGTGGAAGCGGCGCATATACGGCGAGGAGGAGAGGGAGAAGGAGAGGGAGAACAAAAAAAACTTCGTAAAAACAAACACTAGGGATTCTCCCGTCCGTCGGCGTAACGACGAACGAATAGTTAAATCGCGCGGCAATACTTTCGCGCGTGCCTCACTTCAGAGGCGTGTTTATGCGCGACACGCTTCGGTCGCGAGTGCGTCGTAGAAAGAGTGGTATCGTAAATTTGGTCGACACATCGGGGCCTTTTTTTTTGGCGCTGTGGAAACCTCATGGTACCCTGACCCCCCGGGTAGAGGATGAGGGTTATGTGGGACTCCTTGCTCCCCTTGACCAATCCACGAATGGGTGTGGTCGGCGCCGGCCAATTCGCGATGGCGCTTACTTTTTCCGGATCGGTGCGTGTGCCTTGACGGTCGACGATGTGCCCGAGATACCGGAGGCTCGTCCAGCAGAAATGGCACTTGTCTGGGTTCAGATGTAGTCGTGCTTAGCGTAGGCGGCGGAACACCTCCGACAGGTGTCGCAGGTGGTTTTCAAATGTACAGCTGACGATGATGATGTCATCTAGATAAACCAGTACGTGCGGCTCGAACTCCGGACCGAGTATCGTGTCTAGCAGCCGCTGGAAGGTGGCTGGTGCTGAATGGAGGACAAAAGGCATCACCCGGAACTGCAGAGTTTATTTATTTTGCATTTTGCAATATTTTGGAATGACATTCCAAAGTTTGGAGTAACATTCCAAAATATTGCAAAATGCAAAATAAATAAACTCTGCAGTTCCGGGTGATGCCTTTTGTCCTCCATTCAGCACCAGCCACCTTCCAGCGGCTGCTAGACACGATACTCGGTCCGGAGTTCGAGCCGCACGTACTGGTTTATCTAGATGACATCATCATCGTCAGCTGTACATTTGAAAACCACCTGCGACACCTGTCGGAGGTGTTCCGCCGCCTACGCTAAGCACGACTACATCTGAACCCAGACAAGTGCCATTTCTGCTGGACGAGCCTCCGGTATCTCGGGCACATCGTCGACCGTCAAGGCACACGCACCGATCCGGAAAAAGTAAGCGCCATCGCGAATTGGCCGGCGCCGACCACTGTAAAGGTGCGTCAATTTCTGGGGGTGATCTCGTGGTACAGGTGTTTCATCACCGATTTCTCGACCTTTGCCGCGCCCCTTAGCAAGCTGACGCACAAAACGCCAAGTGGGCTTGGACGGACCGCGAAAAAACTGCTTTCCGAAAGCTGAAAGAAGCCCTGACCACCGCTCCGGTCCTGGCCTGTCCAGATTTCTCGCGGCCATTCGTACTCCAGACCGATGCCAGCGCACACGGCCTGAGGGCCGTGCTCACGCAACATCTCGACGAAGGGAAACGGGTTATAGCCTATTTGAGCAGAACCCTCAACTCGCCAGAGCGTAACTACAGCGCCACCGAATTAGAATGCCTTTTTTTTAGGGCTGTGGAAACCTCATGGTACCTTCATCCCCCGGGTAGAGGATGAGGGTTATGTGGGACTCCTTGCTCCCCTTGACCAATCCACGAATGGGTCGATCAGGGGGCTCAAGACCTACCTCACTAAAACCACAGCGAGTGCCTACGCTGGCTCTTACGAGGATGGCAGGGAACTACCGAGCATTGCTTCCTGCCATCCTCTGGCCCGACCTTCCTGGAAGAGCATCTTCCCCGAGAGGAAGATACTCTCTCCCGCGCATCGTGCGATTCCTACCCGGTTGCGGCGCAGGGGGCACCGCCCCCACGCCGCGCCCTCTCAAATAGTTTGGGGGGCGGGGTCACAGCTCGAGTATTCCTGCTCGAGCCACCACCCCCCGCTCCCGGGACGGGGCTCCCTCTCCCTCCCAAAAAGGGACAGGAGATTCGGCCGACGCCCCGGGAGAGGCGTTCTTCTCCTGAGAGTTCCCCCAGAAGGGAAAGAACCCTCCCGCAGGCAGTGGTGCCTCCGGGCCGTGGTTCCCTCCCTTTACGGGATTCGACCGTCGGCCCGGGGGCATCGCCAAGGCCCTCCCCTGGGGGAGAAACTCGGCAGGGGGCGGGGCGGATGCCGCCCGACTCCCGACCGCAGGGCTTTCGCCGTGCGGCCGCCAGCCGGGCGACACCCGCCCCCGCCCTCCTCCTCGGACTACAACTCCGCCCCCTAAGGGGCCTCCTTCGTAATGTTGGGCGGGGGGGGGCACAGCGCCCCCCGCCCAACCACACCGCCCAAATGGTCCTCATCCCCTTTCTATTTTGGGCGAGGGGGACATAGCGCCCCTCGCCCATTATCCCGTTATATCTGGCCGCCTCTCATATAGAGGCTGCCTCACCCCCCGCGTGACTTGGTGAACCTAAGTTCCCCGTTAATGTCACGGGGGGGCTTGTTGTTGTTGACGGCGACGGGGTCTTCGCATTCTCCCCCTTCCCGCCGCAGTCTTCCGTCTCGTCACGGGCTCTCTCCTCCCCCCGGCCCCTACCACGGCGGTTTCCTCGCCAGGCAGCCAGGAGGGGTCGTCCCTCTCCTCCCGGGATTTAGGGGAGAGAGGGAGTCTCCTCCCTCTTCCCCGTCTCTCCCGCTCTCTTTCGGCCTCCTCCTTCTGCGTCATGACATTGTAGCAGAAGGAGGAGACCACCTCCCATACTTCCTCGCTCCCGGCCATCTTTGCAACAATGGCCGGGAGCGACAGATCTTTCTCAGTTTTTTGGACAAGGACACGGCGCTCCTCAGCCCACGATGGACAGAACTCCAGCGTGTGCTGCGCCGTGTCCCTGTCCTCGTCGCAGTGGTGGCACTGCGCGGTGCGCTCCTTCCCTATTCGACACAGGTATTCGCCGAAACATCCATGCCCGGCGAACCCCTGCGTCACGTGGTACGACATCCAGCCGTGAGGCCTGTCCACCCACTCTTCTAGGACAGGCCTCACGGCCCCGACGACCCTCCTTCCCGAATAGGTTGGGGGAATGTTTTTTAGCCAATCTCCCCATTCCTCCATCATTCGTCGTCGGACTTGCGCCTTGACGAATACTTGGCCCCAGCTGGACGGGGATGCCGTTCACGATAACTTGGACCCTTGATGGCTTCCCCTGGGAGCCATCATGAAAATAGATGGCTTTCGTTTTGTGGGGAGCCACCTTAAGGCCCAACTCTTTTATAGCGCGCACCACGCAGGCCACCGCTAAGTCTGCCTTCTCTTTTGCATCCCCCCAGTCGTTTTCCCCGGCCAGAACTATTGTGTCGTCTGCGTAGCAGACGACGCGGCAGCCGGGGGGGGAGGGCAGAGCGGAGCACTTTGTCGTACGTGATGTCCCACAGCAGGGGGCCCAACACTGACCCCTGTGGGACACCACACGACACCTTCCTTCCGCGTTGAGCACCGGTTTTGTCCCGGTACTCTAGGCCACGGTCTCTAAAGTAGGCCTTTACGACCTCCACGAGATATGGAGGGGCGCCATGTTCTTCAAGGGCGCCCCTCACCTTTCCCCAGGGCAGGGTGTTAAAAGCGTTGGTTATATCTAACGATACACTAACCACCACCCTGCCTTCTTCAGCTTCGGACTCCGCGAACGAACGGACACGCAGAATCGCGTCCGTCGTTGACTTATGTTCGCGGAATCCGAACTGGTCCTCGTGGAGGTCAGGCCCCACTTCCCGCACTTCTACCTGACGAGTCGGTCGGCAATTATTCGTTCGAAGATCTTGCCGACTTCATCGAGCAGGCAGATGGGCCTATACGCGGAAGGCGCTCCATCTGTTCTGCCCTCTTCTGGGATAAGTACCAACTTGGCCTTACCCCAAACTGGGGGGAAAGAAAAACCCCCTAAGTTCTCAATACACTTAGTCTTGCTTGACATCAATCCAGCTGTTTTATATGGATGATTTTAATTTTCATATTTTTAAATGTTCTTAGCTAATTGTGGATTCTTTTTATATATTTCCAATGCCCTTTTTAATAATGATAACAAATCTTTTTCACTCATGTATCCCATTCCTAATTTTGTTATTATCAGGTGATTGCATAAGTTCGTGCCCGATTTAAATATAAACTTCAATAGATTATATTTTAGAGATAACACTTTTATTAATCAATTATATAGTCTCCATTCTTTTCTACAATGGTTTTCCAACGATCTATAAGCTTGTCGATTCCATTTTTGAAGAAAGAACTTGATTTTTCTTGAAAAAAGTTTGTAAGGTGGTTTTCGACAACTTCCTCGGAATTGAGATTCTTGCCATTTAAACTATTCTGCAAAGACCGGAACAGATAAAAATCTGAAGGCGCAATATCTGGAGAATATGGCGGGTGCTGCAGAATTTCCCATTGCAACTCCTGCAATTTTCGCAGCGTCTGTTGAGCGACGTGTAGCCTAGCATTGTCGTGGTGGAAGATGACGCCTTTTCGATTGGCCAAAATCGGACGTTTTTCTCGAATAGCTGCAGCGAGTCTAGTTAGTTGCTCACAGTACTTGTCCGCCGTGATTGTTTCGCCGCGTCGGAGCAGCTCAAAGTAAATAATTCCCTTGCGATCCCACCAAACACACAGCAACACCTTCATCGGATGCAAGCCAGCCTTTGCTTACGGGTTCTGCTCCTTCAGCTGCTGTTTTCCATGTCCTCTTTCGCTGTACGTTTTTGTAGAGAATCCACTTTTCATCGCCTGTTACCATTCGATCTAAAAAAGGCTCTTTTTTGTTACGCTCGAGAAGAGAAAGAGCCACAGTCATACGGTTTAGCTTATTCCTTTCAGTCAGGAGATGCGGCACCCATGTATCAAGCTTGGAAACGTATCCAAGCTTTATTTGTAACAACCCACGCCCAAAATCTTTCCGACTTACTAGCATCTGGTGACAATACTCTCATCCACGTTGCTTTTTGTAAAGTTTTATCTGCTTTCCTTATTTCACTATAATCTACATTTGTGTTTGTATAATAAAAAAGATAGTGTTGTTTGCAATGATCATCTGAAGGATTTATTCCTTTCCACCCCTTTCTTGATCTCTCCTCAACATTCGTAAAAGATCCACAAGCATTATATCTCAGTAAATGCATTTCTGGAACCTTTCCGGTTAGTTTATTTGAAAGTTTATTAATAAAACCACCCCCTTTTTTACTTCCTTTTCTAATTTTTGACTCACCCATTTCTTCCCATAAATATCTCAAAATGTATTCCCATTTTGTATATTTATTTGAAGCTGGTCCTTTTCTAGGATCATTATCTTTATAAATTGCATTAATTTTATAAATTATATTCTTATACTTTTTTATAGCATCTTCACCATAAATATCTTTGAAATTATATGGTACTTTTTTCTCTGTTAATTTTTATTAAAGGATTAGTAAGTTGAGTTACTATTTTTATATTATTATCATCATAAAAAACAAGATTATCATTTTGTGTTACTCTTACAGTTTTATTCCCTATCATTAACCTATCATCATTGTCTCTGTCACGCCAGAATCCAAACGTTTCATCATAAAGATGGTTTTTATATTTATTCCATAAAGGGCTCCCTTCTTCTTTAATTCTTGGTGACACTGGAAAAGTTGATTTTTTAGGTGAATGGGTCGAGCTAATAGATGGTACTGTGTCCAAAGGGTGCTCGAAGGTCTCTTCAAATACTTTATCACTATCATCAGTCTCTGTATAACCTTTAAGGATTTTTAATATTTCTTCAAGTTTAGTATCTTGATAAGGTTGTACATCTGCGGCGTCCTTCGGACTTAGCGTCCCTAGGACTAGCCTTTCAGGTGCCCTTCAGGCGCTGATTTTAGACTCGAGTCCAGTTTATCAATCAATATGTTAATTTCTTTATTTGTTTCATCCAGTCTAGAAGCTATTGGTTTATTTTTTTCTTCTAAATCTATACTTCTTTTAATATTTAAATTTCTTGCATTTTGAAATGTTTTTCTTAATTCATTTTGCTTCTTTTCTATTTCAGCCAGTTCTTGTGGAGTTGTACCCATTATTTCATATGTACTTTTAAATGATCTATTTCCAAAATTAAACCCAGTTTTCATGTTAAAAACCGGAGATGTGCATTCAAGAACCGGAGGTTTGCATTCAAGAACCGAAGGTTTGTTAAGTGGTTTTAACATCTTATGAGTACAGTCTGTATTTAACATCTTATGTGTACAGTCTGTATTTAACGGTTTTGTATTTGACGGCGACGACGACGACATTTAACAGTTGTCCTTTGTCTGTGATATAATCCAAGAATACTAATATTTTTATGCCTTCCTTCACAATAGTATCTTATTATTTTACTTAGATCTTTCAACATTCCATCATCAAAAATTACTAAACTATTCGATGCACATTCTTCTACCGGTAAAATTTTTTCCCAATTACTCTCAAATAAATAATCAATATCATATTTATTTTTTTCCAACTATTTCTCTAATCCTACATAAGTAAGTTGGTCTATAGATGGACTATAAACATATAATTGTCTATATGGTAGCCATTTGTTTGCGACAAAGTTAGTAGATAAAAATGTTTTTCCACTACCCGATTCTCCTAAAATTATACCACGTACTACATTTGGAAAGAATCCGCCACCTCTTTTATATTTATCTATAAAATTAAAATGTTTCATTTTTAGACGATGTTTGGACATTTATTAATAATAAATGGAAGAGTATTTTAAAAAACAAATGTATGTTTATCGAATAAGTTATAAGTATTTTTTTAAATGTAAAATTGGTATATCACTTAGTAAAGCAATATTTGCGGCATCAAGTTTATCAGGTATTGCTGTTACACCATTTGCAATATCTATAAGTGCCATATCTGTTATAATTGAAATATTAGATAATGAATTTAAAACATCATTAAAATTAATGGATAGGATTGGAGAATATAAATTGTCATTTAATTTTTATTGTGAGTTATTACATTTATTTGAGGTTCGACAAATATCTGAAGAAGAAATTCACTTACGTGAAAAAGATTTTATTAAAAATTTGAAACACTTTCCACGTCAAAAGTACTTAAAACAAATGAAGATAAATGGTTATTCTTTAATGAAATAAATGACCGTTAGTAAAAACGATATTATTGATGAATTACACAAACCAGCAAGGAGAAATTATCCAAGAAGATCTACTATTACATTAGGAGTCGATGATCTTTGGCAGGCTGATCTTGTTGAAATGGATTCGGGTAACTTAAAGGGAATATCCAAAATTAATAAGGGATATAAATATTTATTAACAGTTATTGATACTTTTTCCAAATTTGCTTGGGCAATTTCTGTTAAAAATAAAACTGGAGAAAGCGTATCCAAGGTAATGAGTATTTGTTTTAAAAACCTATCTCAAGGGCATCCTTCGGACTTAGCGTCCCTTGAACTAAGCCTTTCAGGCACCTTTCTGGCGCTTGACCTGAACTCACAGCATAAACCACCAAAAAATCTACAAACGGATAATGGAAAAGAATTTTATAATAAAAATTTTCAAAAACTCATGAAACAAAATGAAATTAATCATTATTCAACATACAGTGATAAAAAAGCTGCAATTGTTGAAAGATTTAATAGATCACTCATAGAATTAATGTGGAAACAATTCAGTATACAAGGTAATTACAAATGGGTTGATATATTACCAAATTTGCTGAATATTTATAACAATAGAAAGCATAGAACTATAGGAATGACACCGTGTGAAGCGTTTGAAAGACTAACTAGTAAACTGGCTGAGAAGGCGTCTGAAAGACTAAGTCCGAAGGATGCGCCTGAAAGACACCTGAAGACGCGCCCGAAAGGCGCTCGAAAGGCACCTGAAAGGCTTAGTCCAAGGGACGCTAAGTCCGAAGGACACTTAGTCCGTAGGACGCGATTCAAAGTTGGTGATTATGTAAGGATTAATAAATTAAAGCATATGTTTGAAAAAGGATACACCTAATTGGTCAACTGAAATATTTGTAATAAAGTTTTTAAAAACATACCTCCATATTATTATATTAAAGATATGAAAGGTGAAGAGATTAAAGGAACTTTTTATGAACAAGAATTACAAAAAACTAAAATTCCCTCTAACGTCTATTTAGTTGAAAAAATAATAAAAAGAAAAGGAAATAAAGTTTATGTTAAATGGCTGGGCTTTGATAATACACATAACCAATGGATAAATAAGAAGGATCTAATCACTTCTTAAGCAGACTTAATAAAAAATTTCCCATAATAAATGGAAAAAAATGTTCCACGTGTCAAATTAATAAACCACATTCTGATTTTGTTAAAGCAAAAAAATTAAAATATGGAATCAGTTACACGTGCTATGAATGTAAGACACTTTGAAATAAAAAAATTACTTGTAATGTATGTTTAAAAGAAGTTCCAAAACGATGCATGACTAGACATTTTAAACTAGAATGGCATATAAAATTATAGAAATTTATTAATAAAATGTTACGAGAAAATGATGAATTTGTAACGCGGTCACCTCGCTCGACGCTCGGATCGGCTCGTCGGTGTCCGGGTTCGAGAGGAGGGGAGACTCGAGCTTACGAGACACAGTATAAGTAGAAACGATAGTTTATTCAGTGAGAGAGAAAGATAGATACAGCGTGCAGGGTCTGGCGATAGCGTGCGGTGAATGCGGTCGCTGGTAGCAGGATCTGCGGAGCGCAACGCGCAGACGCGAAGCGAAGGGCGCAAAGCGGCGAGAAGCGCCAGACAGGTGCGGCGTGCAATGGTTCCCGGTTTTATTTACATGCGGCGGACTTATTACTAACAGGCCTTATAACTAGCGGACTTAGTACTAGGCAGGTCTTATTACTAGCAGGGCTTAAGACTAGGATGCGGTTATAACTAGCGGACTTAGTTCTAGGCAGGTCTTATTACTAGCAGATCTTAAGACTAGGATGCGGTTATAACTAGCGGACTTAGTACTACCAGGCGTTATAGCTAGCGGACTTATCTCTATCATGCGACTACTATTTACAACGCGGTATTTACATGCAGCTTATATACTAGCGTCAGGTTAGGTGGTGAGGAATTGTGGGCAAGACCGAGTGTCACGTCAGGCCTGCCTTGGCAACGGAAACCGGCGAAACCCGGCAGGGTTGAGCGAAACCTCAGCCCGGGTAGGTGTTAGGTGGTGGGGTATTGCGGGCAAGACCGAGTGTCACGTCAGGCCTGCCTTGGCAACGGAAACCGGCGAAACCCGGCAGGGTTGAGCGAAACCTCAGCCCGGGTAGGTGTTAGGTGGTGGGGTATTGCGGGCAAGACCGAATATCACGTCGGGCCTGCCTTGGCAACGGAAACCGGCGAAACCCGGCAGGGTTGAGCGGAACCTCAGCCCGAGTAGGTGTTAGGAGCCGGCGAAACCCGACAGGGCCAAGAGAAACCTTGGCCCGAGAAGTGGTGACAGGAGTCGGCGAAACCTGACGGGGCTGAGCGAAACCTCAGCCCGAAGGTAGAGAGAGCCGGCAAAACCCGGCAGAGACAAGAGAAACCTTGTCCCCGAGAGGTGGTAGGTACTGGGCAGGTCGGTGTCTGGAGCTGGATGTCGGGACAGGATCTGGTCCAGTGATGCGGTGTCGTGGGAATAAAGTCGCGCATGCGCACTAAGCAAGCGCTACGTATCCTCACTAATGTATATAGTTCAATCAAATATGAGGTATCGTTAGGTACTCCCCAGCGAGAAAGAAAATATGAAGGATTTTGCAAGGAATGTTTCTATCAAAGAATGTTGCACAGAATTCGTGGGAATAAAGTCGCGCATGCGCACTAAGCAAGCGCTACGTATCCTCACTAATGTATATAGTTCAATCAAATATGAGGTATCGTTAGGTACCCCCCAGCGAGAAAAAAAATATGAAGGAATTTTCAAGGAATGTTTCTATCAAAGAATGTTGCAAAGAATGTTTCTATTAAAGATAATACGACACACTACACGCGTTATCACTTCATTACTAGAAAGACGCGGGAAAACTACGCGGAAACCCTTATACGCACCTAACGTTGCAGCTAGATACATCTGTGGTAACGCGTGACGTATAGCTGTGACGTCAGCTTACGCATGCGCACGGAGATTCCCACATGGGAAAAAATCCCACGGCAGCGCATCACTGATCTGGTCTCGATGTCTCGGCCGGACGGGCTTATATACCCGGCCGGCGTCCCCCACTGTGCGCCGTCGGTCCGGCGGTGGGAGTCGGTAACGTGTGGGGACCCTGCGAGAGAGATAGAGCGTGCAGGTGAGCGAGAGCGCATGCTGAGAGAGGACGCGCATGCGTTAAGCAAGATGGCGGTAGCGGGATAGGTAGAGCTGGGTGAATAAGCAAGCCGTGCGTGTGTATATGTATATATCTTTGGCCGTAGTAACGGCCATGCTATTACAAATTACATTCGCAATTTTCACAAATTTAAAACTCTGAAAAAATAAATATAACGATAAAAATTTTTCCCATAATAAATGGGCTCATTATTCGAACAATTTCCTTTTCATAAAAATATTTTTTCTCAACCAAGGAAAAGGAAAGATGGAATTATAATAAATCAAAAGACTTCAAAGAATTACCAAACAATTATTGCGATAAAGAAGAAGAAGAAGTCAAAGTTGTGAGAGCTAATGGTGCGTGGAATGACATGGTTATCGATTATACATTCTATTCGGATATAAATAGTTATGATTTAAGTATATTTCTTAGAAGAACCAAACCATACGTAGAAGATAAAATACGAACTGGATTTAGAAAACATATGGGTGTAACAGTAAAATTAGTTGCAAAGGTGCAATATCATGTATTGGATTTATGTGGTAATGTAATTGACTTACACACACATTATTTTCATAGTTATGCTGAAGATATTTTATCTCAGGATATGATTTTTGCTATAATCAATTTTATGTATAATGAAATTTTACATAAATTTGCAAACTTTAATGCAAAAAACACCAAGTTTACATTCGATAGAGTTATTCAACTTGATTTACAGTACGATGAGTGCTTTATTAAGAGGACAAATAATAAAAAAACACAGAAAGCGATACATATGTGAAAAATGCAACGATTCGTTTGAGAAAGAAGAAAAGTATAATGATCATGTTGCTCTGTGTATATAGAAAAAACAAAAGATAAAAATGCCCATTAAATTAAATAGACAATATTTTTCCATAGGTGCAGAGCAATATCATCCATATACAATTAGTTCTGATTTAGAAGCAACATTACAAAAGTCAATTATGAAAAATGTCATTCATGAGCATAAGCCGAATAGTTTCTGCTTTGATACAATAGACGAAACACAATTAATAAATAATGGGAGTGTTGAACAGTTAATGAACGAATTTAATAATCTTATCGTTAAATATGCAAAAAAATATTATGAACTTAGAAAAGTAAAAAAACCAATAGCAATGACGAAAGAGGATATTGACAATTTCAGAAAAGCTAAAAAATGCCATATTTGTAATGATACATTTTCAGGCGAGGAAAGCAAAGTAAGAGATCACGATCACTATACGGGGCGTTATCGAGGAGCAGCGCATAGCAACTGCAACTTAAAACTAAAATTACCAAATTTTGTACCAAAATTATTTCATAATTTGAAATACGATTCTAAATTATTTCTAAGATGGATTCTAAAACTGGGGGCTAAATACACACGGAAAAATAAGAAAGCTTTAAATATAATGCCAAACACAAAAGAAAATTATGTTACAATTTCCATAAATAACGTAGTTGTTGATCAATATGAACAACAGTATGACACATCAATGTGTAAAGAATGCAATAAAAAATATAAGAATGAAATTATTGAAACCTGTAAAGAATGCAATTCGAAAACCAACATTAAAAAGAAAGGGGATATTAATAATATACATATGGAGGTGAGATTCATTGACACATTTAGATTTATGGACAAAAGTTTAGATTCATTAGTTAAAAACTTACTCGATGTAAACGATTGTTTTTGTTCACGTTGCAAATCTGTTCAAGAAATAACAAATATGAAATTACTTCCTATAAACGAACATGATGTACTTAAAATGATTGCGCCAGAAAGGCTAAGTCCGAAGGACGCGAGATGCAAAAAGTGTAATGGGAATGTATTTAAACCTGTTGATTATTCTAAATTTAAAACTATGCTAAAGAGATTTTACAGAAGGGAATTTATATGTATGAATGATTAAAAAATGTGAGCGTAATGATTGACTTACATGAAGTGCGTCCTTCGGACTTAGCGCCCCTTGAACTAAGCGTCCTTCGGATTTAGCCTTTCGGGCGCCTTTTAGGCGTCTTTCAGTCGCTTGACCTGAATTAAAAAGAATGAAAAAAAAATGCAGGTTTACAAGTGAATTAACACTGTGCCAGAATGTTGTGACCTGAATGTTATTAATTTTTGCAAAAACTTCTGTGAGGAAAATCACCTGACGGTATGTGCTCGCCAGCGCTGGTTTTTTTTAATTTTGTTGCTTTTATGTGTGATTTTGATGTTTTTTAGTTGATTTTGGTGGAGGAAAAAAATCCGGCCCAGAACGTACCCTTTTGTATACTACTCATATATTTTTTTCGTCTCTCCAATTTTAATTAATAAAGATAATTTTTGCATTGAGATTTTTTCTTGATGATACTCTTTCGAATATCTTGACAAGCTTTTTGAATACGATGATAAATCCTTATCATCGCTAGTAGTATATCGGTATAATCGATATGATTGAGAGCTAATCAGAGATATAAATTTCTTCATAAATGTGAATGTTTATATATTTCTATGACATAAGTACACGTAATTATGACGTAAGCAAATATTAAAATTTACATTTGTATAAATATTAATATAAATATTTAAAAATGCAAACACATATATCCTCTGTCTTCAAAACATTGCAACAAAATTTTTTTGGTAGTTACAATATTTTGGATATTTATAATATAGAAAGGGCCTCTCCATCGCCCATTTCCGTGAGAACGCAACCAAAATATATTATTTATTTATTTCGTCTCTCCGATTATAATTTATAAACATTGAGGCATTTTTTCTGCTCAATACTCTTACAAATATTAGGATACATTTTTTATGATAAATTATTTATCAATTTGGAAAAGGCAATAGTTTATTGGTTTCTATAATTTTACAAAAATGTTCTCTCATGTATTTTACATTCTTGGAGTATTTTTCCTCGCAAGAATTGCCTCCTAAGACTATAGTCGTGGCGAAAGAGTACGTATATTCACAGTATCAGTATAGAATATTCGAATGATATCATGTGCTGTTAGGGATATCACTTGAGCTTACAGTCGAATAACGAAGATGTATGTAATTTTCTCTTTAGTTACCAATTTGTCGTATGTACAGCCAGGTAAACTATCATATCGTACACGCGAAGTTTGGTGCCGTCAAAGAAAATACACCTCCAGTGATTACTACAATTCCCTCCAATTATTTGTAAGCTTTTGTCACTATGACTGGCTACAATTATGTGAGGGTATTCTAAATATAGTACACTTTGTGTTTCGAAAGAAGAAGTTTCTCTTATGATGCGCAAAAATAAATCTAACGATTCATCATTTAATTGACTTGTTATAGGCAAGACATTCTTTTTCACCGAAGAAGGAGAAGAAAACGTGTGATCTAAAAGATTTTTATGTCTTACCATATCATCTTCAGTTATATCTCTTTTGTTACTTAAATGACTTATGATAATACAATCATCGTCTTGCTCTTTATTCAGAGCAATAGTAACAATATCAATCATTGCTACTTCCATTGGTAAAACGTTCGGTTTGAATCGTTTGCTATTTTCCATGCCATTTTCGCTTTCTATAACATTTCGTCTACCTGTGTGACTAAATATTTTTTTTGCTGTTTCTTCTTTAGCTTCTATGATATATCTTGGATTTCTTATTGGCATATGTCTATTATGACGACTGTCCAAGATTTCTGGAAGCATGCATTCGTTATAGAAGCGTGTTCAGAAAGGCAGCATTTCGGTTCTCTAAAAAATATTGTCTCTATCAATGCGCAATATTTTCATGCTTTTTGGAGTCCAAATAGCAAAAATACAATATTCTCGCTGTGTAATATTTAACTGACCTTGAATTTGATAATAATATCGGTGCTTCCGATTCATTTCGTGCGGATTTTTTTTTCAAAGATACCTTTTAAAGAAGGCAATGTCTCAATAGCTTTTTCCGCTGTTAAATTTTCAGCCGACAAAGGACATTTAATTTCCACCAGACCATTTTTGTCAATAAGTCCGTCAGGGGAGGCACCCAAGCATGGATTTTCAGTATCGATGAATAATCCGCAAGGTTTTATTTCTTTTTTTAATTGTATGGCCAATTCTTTTCTTGCTATTTCTTCATTATCGCGACCGTATTTTGTGGCTGCTGAATCAATGAATGAAGGATATAAAATGGCTTTTACTGTCGCTGCGCAAGACGTTGTCGGTCTCATGCGACATATGGTTCCAAAATTGGATGCTGTCAACATTTCTCGTCTCAGTGATAACCATAATTCTGATTCACTTTGTTTTCTGGTATCGAGTTCAATTTTCTGCCAGTTTATCGCATTTTCTAACAATTTTTCGGTATGGTTTTGCCGAAGTTGTTCGAATATATCGGATGGAAGATCCGGTTTTTGCGATTGCGGACCGTAATGACGATCTGCTCCCGGCTCTCGTTTGAATTATTTTTTTTGCCTTCCCTGTGCTTCTCGAGATTCTCTGGTTTTTGCAACTTTTATTTGTCGTCGCTTTTCCAGGTTCTCCACAATAGGCGGAACAGTTTTATACATGCTTTGATGTACTTGTGTAAGTACTTGTTGCGTATTGTATTGCACAACTGCTCCTGCAATTCTAGCATTGTAAGAGACTCGTTTACCAAAATTAATACGCTTTCCGCCAATTTGTTTGCAAATTATTGAATTGAACGATTCTACTGGATTATTCGTTAAATTTAACAATAAGCTCTCGGAGTAAGCACTTAGATACATAACAGCACTTTCTATTTTTGGATAGAGACCGTGTAATTTTAGAAACGGTACATAATTTTTCTTCGTTTTATCACAATTCTCTTTGTACATAAGACCACGTGCTTTACATCGCTTATGTTTGCCAAAAATATGGCTAGGAATGTTCAATATATCTTTTTGTAATTCCATAACCTGGTAATGTTGAGGTTGCCTTTCTACTCTTCGGAGAGCGGCTGCCTGTATTACTTCCTTTCGTATTTTTAAAATGTTGTTTTGTACAACATTTCGCACCTCTACGAAGCCACGCTGTCTATACATTTTGGCTGAGTCATCTCAGCCACAGCTTTTAGCTTTTTGCATAAATTGCGAAGCAAATGATGGGTGCATTCTATCTTTTTTACTGTCACCATATGGTCACGGTATGGTTTGTTATCAACAATGGCCTGATAAACGCTACTGTTACTATCGGCAACAACCGTTTTATAAATCAGACCATGCATTTCGAGACTACATTCAAAACCTTCTGCGATGGCATCGCTCTCCATGCTTGTGGAGCTTGCGTTCCGATCAAAATTTTTGTAGCATTTGTGAGCTCTTGGTTGAACACCTTTCCGCTCTGCCATATCACATAGCGTACAAAATTTATTACGGACACCGACGAAGAGAATCTTTCCCGTGCGGTAACCAATTATGGCTCCAATACCGGAAAGAGAGTCATAGGCGTTGCCGTACGATCTCTTCATCCAACTACCATCTGCTACAACTGTTATATACGGAATACCGTTTATCACTTCGTTTTTCTCGAGAGCGAGTTGCTTTTCAACTTCGCCAGCCATTTTTATATTTTCCATGGTTGTCTTTTCAAAATCATCGACTTGTCTCTATATTTGATATAAGTTGGCTCGAACATGCAAGGAACATTTATGGCTGCACACAACTCTTCAAGCTGAGCATAACCAATTCCCACTGTAACAGTTCCTGCTACAGCGGCCGTATTAATGTTCAATGTTTCCGGCTCTGTGGGTTCTGACTAGATGTTGGCTTCATAATTGCACATTTGGCACTTGAAGAACAACTGCGTCTTTAATCCACTGCGACGAGAATTAACGAGTTTCCAATCTTTAAATTGGCACTCTATTCCTCGCGTATGGTTATCAAATGTTCTGTGCATTTCTTTCCACAGAAAAGAAATGTCGACAATGTGACGGGCTTCAGGCATGCTTTCCTGGATAAGATTTGTATCCAGAGGGCCATTATCGATAACAAAATTGTTATCTTCGCAAAGTTTTACATTTTCATAGCACATACCTGTACTTGCATTTGACTCCAGGTACTGCATTGTTTGGATACTAACTTTCGAATCCATCGTATCGGGAAGTGATTCTACCGATTTCTGAAAATCGATGGATTCGTTGTTAGTACCCTTAGTAATCTCAGTGTCCCTGGAGTCATTTGCCTCTTGAGTCTTTATCAGCTGCAATAACTGTCGCCTGCAAAGAAAAATAAATGGATAAGTATTTTGTAAAACATTGCTATAAAAATAAGATATGTCATAAAACCTCTGATAAATAAGAGCAGTCTTTTGTTTATAAATTTTTATCTAAT
Organism: Formica exsecta; assembly: GCF_003651465.1. Classification (NCBI taxonomy): domain Eukaryota; kingdom Metazoa; phylum Arthropoda; class Insecta; order Hymenoptera; family Formicidae; genus Formica; species Formica exsecta. The sequence continues at coordinate 127,327 of NW_021848826.1, read as the reverse complement.
GCTACTAAAAATTAATTATATAACACTATTATATAATACTATAGATAATATTTTGACAACATAAATGCCTCTGAAATATTTTATAATTACCAGGAATCGCATTTGGTAGGAAATATTTCTCTCAACAACCAACTCACGAAATGATCGCCTCTGGGATATACTTTTTAACCAAAGCGCACATGCAAAACGCATTTGGTGGGAAATATTTCTCTCAACAACCAGCTCAAGAAATGATCGCCTCTGGGATATACTTTTTAACCAAAGCGCACATGTAGAACGCATTTGGTGGGAAATATTTCTCTCAACAACCAGCTCACGAAATGATCGCTTCTGGAATATACTTTTTAACCAAAGCGCACATGCAAAACGCATTTGGTGGGAAATATTTCTCTCAACAACCTGCTCACGAAATGATCGCCTCTGCGATATACTTTTTAACCAAAGCGCATATGCAAAACGCATTTGGTTTTATATATATATATATATATATATATACCTTTCTTCAATATCTCGTCCTTGTCCTCTTCTTTATCCATTTCCACTAATAATACCTTTTTCCCCTCCCCTACTCTTTCCACTACCCCTCTTATTTTTACCCTTCTCCCCAATACCTCCTCCATTACTCCTACCATAACTTCCCTTCTCTCCTCCGGCTCTTTCCCTTCCACGCCTCTCCACACTACATTTCTTCTCCTTCTTTCTCCTCTTGTCCTTTCCTCCTCTTTTCTTCTCTCTTCTATATCCCTCTCTTCTCTCCTACTCGTCTTCTCTTCCTTCACCCTCCTTTCCTTCCTCACCTTACTCCATTCTTCTCTTCTTCTTTTTCCTCCTCTCTTCTCTTCCTAGCCCTCTCCTTCTCCTTGTCCTCCTTTCTCCTTCTTATCTCCTTCTTCTCTCTTCCAATTCTTTCTCCTCCTGTGCTCTCTTCCGTGCTCTCCTCTATCCTTTCCCTCCTCTCTCCCCCTCTTCTCCTACTCTCTCCTTTTTTCTTCCCTTCTCCCGACCTGCTCGCCCTCTTCTCCTCCTTTCCTCTCTCTTCTCTCTCTCCTCCTACCCTACTCCTTCCTTCCTCTTCTCTCTCCCCCGCTTCCTCTTCGCTTTCCTCCTTTCACCAGTATTCTCTTTCTCTTCTCTCTACTCTTGCACCTAAACCTAAACCTTCCTTTTTCCTTTCTTTCCTTATCTCTCTTTCTTTTTCACCGCCTGTCTCTTCTGCTTCCTCTCTCCATTCCTCCTTTTTCAGTACAATTTCCTCCTTCACTGCTCCCCTTGCTCCCCCTAATTCCTTCCTGTCCTCTTCCGTTCTTCTCACTCGCTTTCTTATCACTTAACCTCATTTTCCTCTTCCACCATTTACTTCCTTCTACCCTTTTCCTTGTCTCTCTCCCCTTCTCTTCTTTTCTCTTCCTCTGTTGACCTTCTGCTTTCTGCCAGTCCCTTTTCACCTCTTTCGCTTCTATCACATCTTTATCCTTCCTTCTTTTCACCTGCTATATTCTATTCCTACTACCCGTTTCCGTATCGATATCCACTATATGTATATATATATATATATACGTACATATGTTGTCTCACCAAAAGTGGCCTCTTTGATTTTATAAATTAAAAGAGATAAATCTTAAATAGTTTAAACTGAACTGTATTGTGAGCATAGTGGTTGCTAACAAAAGCTATAACGAACGAAAAGATATGCATTATTGCTTCCTCATAGAGGAAGCTTTGTTTTCGTGACAAAATTTTTTTTCGAGTTTTCTATGCCAATGTGTTTAGAATGTTCCAAAACGTCGAAAAATCATATTCCTAAAAAATGTCTGTATGTATGTATATATGTATGTATGTGTGTATATGTGTTGGTACTGAATTTGGTGAGTATCGGTGAAAAGGTTCATTTTTTACAAAATTTTGAATTTTCTGAGAAATGTCTGTACACGCTGTAACTTTCAGAAAATTTGAGATATTGGATTAAATTTTTTTACATGTATTATTAAAGGATGTTTGAAAAATAATTGTTTTTAAGAAAAAGTATGTAATTATTTACAATGTATTTTTTAAAACAATTATTTGTTTTTTTCTTTACACTAATTGATTTGTCTCATTATTCTGTACATAAAAGTATTAAGTTAAGATTATCGAAAACTAAATATTTTACGAGATATTTTAATTTTTATATCGAAATATGTCAGATTAAAATATAAAAAAACTCAAAAAGTACTTAATGAAAAAATACTTTATCATAGTGTTTTGGAAAGCTCT
>NW_021848826.1:110543-124675 GCF_003651465.1 Formica exsecta | reverse complement strand
TATTTTTTATTGCATATTCTTGTATCTTATCTCGAGAGCTTTTGAAAACACTATGATAAAGTATTTTTTCATTAATACTTTTTGGGTTATTTTATATTTTATTCTGACATATTTTGATATAAAAAATAAAATATCTTGTAAAATATTTAGTTTTCGATAATCTTATCGTAATACTTTTATGTACAGAATAATGAAAAAAAAAACAAATAATTGCTAAATCGCATTGTAAATAATTACATACTTTTTTCTTAAAAACAATTATTTTTTTTTACTTATTGATTTGTCTCATTATTCTGTACATAAAAGTATTACGGTAAGATTATCGAAAACTAAATATTTTACGAGATATTTTATTTTTTATATCCAAATATGTCAGATAAAATAACAAAATAACTCAAAAAGTACTTAATGAAAAAATACTTTATTATAGTGTTTTGGAAAGTTCTCGAGATAAGCTACAAATTTATAAATTACCAAACTACCAATTTTGTTAGTAATAAATTATTAATAAGGTATATATGCATACTTTTATCTTTATATAAAGTTTACAACTTTTTATTAATATGGACATGCGTAAAACAAAAATACAATAATAAATTAATCACTTGAATACCGAATTGATCTTCTTAGTTATTATATGCTAATAATATCAAGAGACACGGTAGTGTCTCGCGCCAAGTTCACGCGAAGCCGTAAAGCACTCCGGGTATCTATACGCGAGTCGGACAGTTGCGAGTTACCTTAGATTATCCATAGATATATAGACTATCGAAATGTATAAAATTTTTATTAAGAAACGTCTCCGTCTCCGTCATCGCCCAAGTTCCCAATGCGCAAGTACGAAAATTGTACGGTTGGATCATTCGCCATAAGTTTGCGCTAGCGATGCTCTGAAATTTGACAAATAAATGAATTTGACAAGTAAACGAAAAGTAAAAAAGGTTAACGGTAGTGTTTCGCGTTAAGTCACGCGCAACCAAATTTACGCCCATTAAAAGTATCGCGGAATAATGCAATAAGAAAGAGAAGTAATAAAGTGATAAGAAATTATTAACGGTTATAAAAGTATTGCGGAATAGTGCAAGAAAGAGAAGTGATTTCTTCTATTTGATGTCATATTGGAGAAAATTAGTTTATATTTGCAAAACTGAGCGCTTATACTTGAGTGAATCGTCAATTAATACATTTGGGACAAATAAATTGTTGGAAAATGGAAGCATTGAAGGAATATTTGGAAAGTTTGGCTGATCATGTTTTCAATAACGATAAACTGGTAATTATACACGCGAACGCGTGTTCATGTATAATGTTTATCGCTTTTTTCCGTTTTCTCTCTTTCTCTCTCCTTCTGGTAAATATAGCGAATAGGGGACCCAGCCCCAATGACCTTGACCTCGACATATGTTGTCAAGGACATAATTCTGAGTAACTTTTCTTCTAATTTAATCGTCGCTCGTTGCTTATTAAAAAGTTATTAACAAAAAAAGTTTGAAATATACCAAAGTACATGCACGGACAGGAAGCACGCGCGCGCGCGCGCATACACACACACACACGGGGGGTGTCGCTACAGCAGCAGTACCAAAATTTTGAGGAGGTGCTTATTTGCACTAGTGTGGCAGCAGTGTGTGCAAAGTCGGTGCTCGACAAAATAATTAGTTTTGCTTTTTCGTATAATAAACGAGTGGAATTACATTGAATGTAAGTATTTAAACATATTTTGTTGTTTTTAACATAAAAATTTACAATTTTGTATGATTTTTTACATTTTAAATAAATTTCGGAGCAATAATATTTTTTTATAAAATCTTGATTATTTTTATTTTTCTATAAAAATAAATAATTGTTTACATTCAACAGTATTTTAGTCATTTTTTGAAAAAAATTAATACTTTTGTCTATTATAAACAAACCATTTACTGATTTTTTCACCTTTCAAATATACCATAATTTCAAACACCCTTAAAAAATCCTTAATATTCTATAATGTTTATAAAATATCTTTTTTTCCAAAATACATTTTGTTTAATTTAAAAAAAGCATTTATTTCTGTCAAATAGAAAAAAATGGCGACTTTTTGGAAAAAAACCGATTTTTTTTAAATTTGTTTTTGATTTTGACGTTTTTTCACTATTACAAAATTATTTTTTGCATTCGAGACATGCATTAAAAATTTATCAAAAATTCTAAAAGTAAAAAAATACTTATCAAGGCACATTTTGAATAATAAATATTTGTATTTAATAATTTTCTCTAACAATTTTAGATAATTAGATATAATTGTAATATCATAATGCAATATTTTCAAATAAAGAATTGAATGTTACGATCGAAAATAAACCAGTGATGCTAGATTGATTGAAATATATATATATATATTATTATATATACATTTTATTAGCATATTATTACTAACAAAATTAGGTCGGTATTTAATTTGATAATTTCTACATTTTCTTTCTAAAATAAAAAAAATTGCAAAAGTATACCTGCGCATACAGCACAGGTACGTATCCAGATGGTGCAGACGATACAGGCACATATCGTGACTGAACATGGGGGGGAAGATTGCTTTTTTTAAAAACGCCGTTCCTTACTCTGGTTTGAATCTGAGTCTATGCGGTAACAAGCCTGCACTTAGCACATGTGGCTATTGATCGTACCGATATTTATTATATCAATATTGTCATTTATGTTACACTTACATATGTACATAAATATACATCAAATATGTATATAAATCGCAGAACCTTTGTACAGTACATGCACGTCGACGTCGATGCCGAAGACGATGACGTCGACGACGACGGCGACAATGCCGATGCCGATGCCGGCATCAAACAGAAGCACGGCGACGTCACCGCTAGCGGCGGACCCGAGGAGACGGGTGACCACAGCGACGTCGTCGCTAGTGGCCAATACGGACCCCGGAATCAGTCCAGAGGACAAAATGTGCAAAAGGTTAGTTCGATTCAAAATTATATTTTAATAAATACATATGCGCGCGCGTGCGTGCGTGCGTGCGTACGTGCGTGTGTGAATGAGTGTGTTAGAATATGTTATAATGCGCGATCTTTTTTTAAAGCTAAAATATAATTTCTCATATTCCAATTTTACCATTAATGGTGAAGCACTAACTGGCGTGTGCTTCAATATATTACTATATTATTTGCAATTCATTTAATAGTAAATTTAATATGTAATTTTCAAATGATATGTTCAACCACGCGCCTGTTACCATTTCACAAATGATTTTATTTAAAACTGGAATATGAGAGATAATATTCCAGCTTTAAAAAAAAATCGCGCATTATAACATGTTCTAACAGACTCATTCACACACACACACACGCGCGCGCGCACACACACACACACACACACTCACATTTACATATATGTACTGTATGTTAAATTTTTATTCATTTGGCGCAATTTTTTGATATCATTATTTTTCTAGGAAATTTTTTTTATTAGTACATATAACAGTTTTTTACAAATAGCGCGTGTACTTGGCGCCTTTTTTTACCTTTTTTAAAAAAGGTAAGTTTTTAGAAATATGTATATACATATGCCTCCATCTTCATATACATATAACTTCACAACTATATATATATATATATAAATATATAAATATATATGTATATATATGATATATATATATAAAGTTGCTAACTTTAGATGAAAATGTATGCATACACACCCGTTACCAGCATATTAGAGGTAACAAGAGAAATTTGACATTCAATTGGTCAATGCATTTTCCTTTTATACATATGGATATAAACCAAAAATACTTTATATGAAAGTGAAGATGTATATATATATATATATACATATGATGCAATGATAAAAACCATCATCAGAAGATACTTTACGTATCCAACATTTAATTCTATCATCACTAAGCCAAGCTTCTGAAAAGCTTCGCTTAGATTTTTTTCTTAATTCATCACACATTTTTATAACAAAAAGTAGATAGAAACAAAGAACGAAAGAAGAATGAATAAAAGGAAAGATTAATAATAAAAAAATTAATAGAAATAATATAGAAATATAGAAATAAATATAGATATTTGAAATAATCGGGACTTACAATCACAATTGCTTCAGCTTCTTGGGTACCAAGATTTTACAAGACACGTATAAAAAAATACGTTGACTCGCAAAGAGCAACAAGATTATCTGACCGAGGAGCGCCGTGAAACAGTAGCAGTACAACGTATGAAACAAATGCGCGGCGTACGAAACAAATGCACGGTGTATGAAACAAATGCACGGCGTACAAAACAAATAAAATAATGCCGAGTGCTTCAGTTCGCTGTGAAACATTGCCGTGACACAACGTACAATCATCATGTCCCGTAAGTAAATCAAATTATTATTATTTGTATTTCTTAAGAAAGTTTAATATTTAATTTTTATCTTCTCCTTTCTTTTACATAATATATTGTATTTTTATAGAAGAAATATAGATATAAGGTACATTTTCGTGGTATGGAAGACTGAGGAGTAAAGGGAAATCTCGATGTCAATCTTGGTTGTTCAATATTTTACGTGATTTTAACTTAAGATGTTACAATAGATCGAAGTCCGTACAATTAGTCACTGCCCTGCCACCTTAGTTGTTCATACCGTTACACTAGAATTTTCAATCCCCTTTGTTAAGGCTAGTTCTCATGCTTGATAGCCGTTAGTGCGCGCGCACCAAGACGCGCTCAACCGTTTCGAAAAGGTGGCAAGCGTGTCTCCCCTCTCCACTGGAGCGTTGAGCTAATGCCCTGCGTGGCAACGAATACCCGCTCTCTTCTGCGCGGACTACCGACCAAGAGACACGCTGTGTTATGTTATAGCCCAAAACGGCTATAACCAAATTAGTATAATTTTTAATTATAATTAATCGGCGGTATTATAATATGACAGTGGTCGTCGCTAGTTTCGAGATATCGCAGTTATATGGATATCGGGCGTCGTCGGCGAACGGCAAGGCCGTGTTTATTTTGACGGCGCGCGAGACGCGCAAGAAACGGGGCGCGGCTAGTCGGCGCGTGTACGGCAAGGCCGTGTTTATTATGACGGCACGCGGAATACTATAGAGTAACGCGCGACAAGTATTTCGGCGCGGTTATTATTTCGCGATTACGGTAACCGTGTGTTTTCAATGCCGCGTGCGTTATCCGCGTATTCCCAGATGTGCGGGGAGGAGGCGGTCGGAGGTCGAGTACCCTCGATCGGGCGGAGAACTCTCTGTCCCTGCTTCCGTACGCGGATTCGAAGATGGATCGGCGGAGTCGAGAAACCTCGACGGGGCGGCGAACTCGCCAATCCACGGTCCGTCTAGCTGGAGCGGTCGGATCTTAGACCGAATCTAGGAGAGCGGCGAACTCTCCGCTCTCGTTGAGTTGGTCGGAATTGCGTGAGGATTCGCAGGCGGCGAGGAAACCGAGAATGCTCGGCGGAGGCTGCGAACACGTCAACCTCACGTTCCGTCGTTTGTCTGTAAACTCTAGGATCGGATCTGGTATAGTATCTCGGAGCGTACTGCTCGAGAGGATTCAAGTACCGGTCTGGTAATGAGATGTAAGATGTAATTCGGCGGCCTTTTTATACCGAGCGCTTAACGGTATTCGCATCGCTTATTTAGGTGGGGGCAACGACGCGTTGTTTTCAGGTTTGGTAATTAGCGAGTAACGCGCCGCTACCCCGCGGCGGGAAAACGACGCGGCGTTTCGATATCGGAGCGCTCGGTACTTTTCGGAGGCGTTCGGCGGCATTCGGATTTCGGCTGTAACGGCAGCCGTATAACGGCTGCCTCCGTTATCTCTGATCGTGTTCGTTTATCGCAATGCGTTTAAAAAGGGCGCTAGACGCATCTGCCACTGCCCGGCTGGTGTTCGCCGGGCGGCAGACTTCTGGCGGGTCAACTACCAGGTAACAATGGGGGGTGCATTGTTACAACGTCTTCCGACTATAACGCGAAGCCGAGGAAGACGTATAGAGTTACGAGCGCAATTGCTGTCAAAGCGAGCCACGCGCGGAGGAAACGCGTTCGCGAGACTCGAAGAACGATACTCCGGAAATGCAAGCAAAGAAACTTTACTTTGAATTTACGTAGCTTGCATCCGGGTTTTTTCCATTCGAAAACGAGCAACACGACCACCTATGGTCCTGTCGCTAAGCTATACCCTCCGAAAACTAATCGAACAGGAGGTGATAAAACTACCCACCTCGAACGAGCGCCAGGCAGTCCTAATCATAAAATCACACGAAGCAGTTATAATCATACAATTATATAGTGCGAATAAATTAACAATAGCAACCACGAGACAGACAAACGTAAACGGTTTAATAATAAAAAATGTCCCAGCTGATCTCGCGACGGCAGCCGCGATCAGGCACGCGAAGCAATTCTATACCACGATAAGCCGAGTTGAAGTGCGAGAAAGACAAGAAGATTTAAAGCCGATGTATCAGAATAAATGACTTTATTTCTACTACAACTACATAATTGTTGAAACGGCGAGACGACCCTCCTCGATCTTGAGCTCCCTAGATCCTAGTGGCCAACGATCCCAGAAAAACCCCGTGCCTCTACCGAGAGGCACAACAAAATTGGTGGCAGCGGTGGGATGTGCCAAAGGATCGCCAGCCAATTCGCCGAATAAAGACCTGTAAAAAACCAATAGAGTGAATAACAGGCACGTCAGCAAACAAGTTGAAGCCGACGGACACAAGCAGAAGCAACATATATGGACGACACAAGCAGTACGAGAATCACGGCCAAGCAGCTGAAACCCGAGTAGGAACGCCAGTGTCCAAGGACCAACGCCGACCTACGAGATCTCTAAGGACGACGCATCGCCGCCGGACAACGAGCATCAGGCCGCCAGCCTTATCAGCCGCCGAGCGAGAGATTGCAGCATCATCAAACTACTGACCCAGTGAGCGAACATGCGAGCCGTCTTATTACTGTAAGTCCATAATATATTTGTAATTGCGGGAAGGCTCTAACGTACCGAAACTGATAGCAAACCGATCGTGGTTATTAAGCGAATCAACGCGACAAGCGATTAGCTTAAGTCTAACACTGCGAAAAAATTTTGATAACGCGCGAAGAAATTTAGAAACTCAATACTTGAGCGAAAGCGAGCCCGAGTTACCGGAGAACGTCGTCAACGAACGCGAATTTCCGTTCAATAGTTTCGACGAAAGCCTATTTCCGTGTGATATGACTGACCTCACTGATCACACTCAACGCGAGACTAGACGTACGCGACTGTATATTAGCAGAACTCCAAGTAGTATCTTTACGACGCGAATTTTCACTAACCTCCTACGAGAGCGATCTGTTCGACACGGAAGAAATTTACCGCCAACAAGAAAATAATATGGCCGAATCGCGAAATCCGCACGAAGGTACTCCCGCAAATCTGCCGCGAGGCGCGGTAGACGAAGAAATAGAAAACATGCGACGATCCATCCGCCAGATGGACCGAAATATAGCGGAGGCCAACCGCACGCCGTCCCCCGAGAGAAACCGCGAAGAAAGAGGAGATTACACACAGATCATCCACATTTTAAATGAAATACGCGCGGAAATTAATTCATTAAACAGGCGAGTGACACGACTAGAAAGCGCAAACGCACCATTACCCCGCCATACAGATAATCGCCGGGAAAACGATAACGATGCGTTTGAAACAACATACGGGCGAACGAGACGCGATATCAGAAATCGACGAAGCGTCGCCCCGAATTATCTGCCGTTAAAGGAAGCAAGAATAATGATCCCCGAGTTCGACGGAACCTCGCGACATAAACTGCAAGAATTTTTAAACGCATGTAAATACGCTGTTCAGAACATAAATCCCGCGGACGAAGAATCGTTAATTCAAGCAATCTTTTATACAAAATTAAAAGGGAAAGCGATGCAGGATTTTGAGACGCGAGATATATAAACGTTCGACGAATTAAAGCAGCAACTTGAAACTTGTTACCAGTCTAAACAAAGTACTACGCACTTACAAATCGAGTTCAATTCATTAAGACAAAAATCAAATGAAACCGCGTACGCTTTCGGACAACGCGTCGAGTTACTAGCAATAAAATTGTACTATTCTATGATTGAAGGAGAAGAGGACTTCTCACTATCAAAACGCACAATCCAACACACGATTAAAAAGCAGGCGTTAATAAACTTCCAAATTGGATTACGCGACGAATTAAAGGTACTCGTACGCGCGCAACGATATACGACGCTCCAAGAAGCGATAATGAGCGCGAGCGCTGAAGAAAAACTTATCGGACTAATGGCAAGAATAAGCAACTTTTCGAATAAAAATAAATATGAATCGAGTAATTCGCGACAGATTCGAAATTCGACTCCGCAATGCTTTAAATGTGGAAAAAACGGACATTACGGACGCGATTGTCAAAGTAATCGATACGCGCTTCCTAAACCGGAAAAATCCTCGCGGATAAATGCAATGAATAAATATTGCAAACATTACACAGAAGAAGACGGATTTATTGTTAATAACACTACCCATGCGACCAGCAAAGGATGAAAAAATACGGATATTATACGATTCAAGATCGACCATCTCGTTAATAAAATTAAAACAATTAAAGGACGACACCCTCATATATGAGGATAAAATCGCGCTCACAGGCATAACCGGGCATAAGGTACACACCATCGGAAAAATGTACGCCACGATTATAATAGAAAATCACAAAGTAAAACATGCATTTTACGTTGTAAGAGATGACATTCCGATCGAATATGAAGGAATTCTAGGAATTGACTTCCTTCGACAACATTTGGTATCTTGCGATTATAAACAAAATCAACTAACAATAGGAGACGCCGTGCTCAAATTCCATTCATTTAATAAAACAATTTTAAAACCGCGCAGCGAAACCATCGTAAAAGCGGCAACGAATCAAAATCGGATAGGAATAGTACGAGCAGAGGAAACAGCCCCAGGAATCTACCTCGGAAATTGCTTGGTAGAACCAAAAGATTACACGTGTCCCGTTAGTATCATAAATACGACCGATACAGAAGTTGAAATATAGACGCCGAACATCACTCTCGAAGACGTAGAACGCGATATCGAATCCAAAATACATACAATACAAACAAGAAAAAATTTTAAGCCTACTAATTCGAGACACGGGCAAATCTGACAACTACTACGCACACAACATTTAAATACGGAAGAAAAACAGACACTCCTACAGATATGCGAAGAATATTACGATATATTTTGGTTGGACGGAGAACCACTGATGCGCACCGCGACGGTAGAGCACGAGATAAACACGCGCGCCGATACCTTACCGGTAAACACGAGACCGTATCGCCTTCCGGAAAAGCATAAGACGAAAGTAAATGAACAAGTGCAAGAAATGTTAAACAACGGCATAATCCGAACAAGCGCCAGTCAATGGAACGCACCCCTATTAGTGGTACCGAAAAAAGCCGATGCATCTGGAAAACCAAAGCTCCGAATAGTAGTCGACTTCCGGAAACTAAATGATTTGACAATAGGCGACTCATTTCCACTGCCCAACATCACCGATATATTGAACCAGTTAGGAAACGCCAAATATTTCACTACCTTAGATTTGGCATCAGGATATCACCAGATACCGATGACCGAACGAGATAAAAATAAAACAGCATTTTCAACGTCCCACGGACATTACGAGTTTAATAGAATGCCGTTTGGACTAAAGAATGCGCCAGCAACATTCCAGCGATTGATGAATTCCGTTTTGACAGAAATGCAAGGACTAAAATGTTTAGTTTATCTGGATGACATCGTTATATATGGATCAAGCCTAGAAAACCACAACAAACGATTCAAGAAAGTACTACAGAGACTTCGAGAAAATAATCTAAAATTGCAGCCGGATAAATGCGAATTTTTACGCAAGGAAGTGATTTATTTAGGTCACATTATTTCGGAGGATGGAATATCTCCGGATCCGTCAAAATTAACGGCAATGAAAGAATTTCCGACGCCAAAGAAAGTGAAGGATATATAATCTTTCATAGGACTAGCCGGATATTACAGAAAATTCATAGAAGCCTTCTCAAGAATAGCCAAGCCATTGACTAAATTAACGAAGAAAACAGAAAAATTCGAGTGGATAATGGAACAGCAAAATGCTTTTGAAATATTAAAAGCAAAATTAATGACGACGCTGGACGAGCGAATGCGAACGCCGATGCACTGAGCAGCAATGTAGAAAGAGACACACATGAAACAGAAGAGGAGCGAGAAGTCCTCGCAATAGAAGACGAAACGAACTCCGACGAAGAGAAAAAATATACGAAGGAAGAGAAGAAACAGATATTATACGAATATCACGATGCACCCACAGGAGGACATCAAGGAATCGAGCAAACAATAAAAAGAATCCGCCTAAATTATAATTGGCACGGATTAACAAAAGACGTCGAAAAATACATATCAAAATGCAAATTTTGCCAAAAAAATAAATTATCGCGAAAAAATAAAGTACCGTTAATAATTACGGATACACCGACAAAACCTTTCGAAAAATGTTAGATATCGTAGGACCGTTAACAATAACGACCAACGGAAATAAATATCTATTAACTTTTCAAGACAATTTAACGAAATTCAGTAAAGCGATACCGATTCCAAATTAAGAAGCGAACACGGTCAGTAAAGAATTTGTTACAAAAATTGTTCTCGAACATGGAATTCCGGAAAAGATTTTAACGGATCAAGGCACAAATTTTCTAAGCGAAATATTTAAAAATACATGTAAATTATTAAAAATAAAGACCAGACAGACTGGGACGAATGGATACCCTTCGCAATGTTCACGCATAACACGACACCACACACAGCTACGAGATATACACCCTTTGAATTAGTCTACGGACACCAAGCCGATCTATCTACGGCACTGACGAGACCGCCTAAGCCGACATATAATTAGGACGATTACGCGCAAGAATTAAAAGAAAGGCTACGGGCAACAATAGAGCTCGCAAAAGAGCATGTTAAAGAAGAAAAAATTAAAGCTATACAACAATACGATAAAAATACTAGGGAAATAAAATTTAAAGTCGGAAGGAACACTTACCCTACTTGTTGCGAGAACGACCAGGATAACGCATACGATCGAGAGCACGACGAAGGGTTGCCAAGCTCGTACGACCTCGACCCTCAGAAGGACAACCCCCGGCGAACTCCACTATCCGCTTGAGACAATCTCTGCGATTAAGACCAGGGCCCACGGGAAGTCGAGTAGGATCCAATGCTCGAGAGGCCCTCAAGTTGCGGAAAGTCCCTGCATCCGTAAGCCGACAAATATCCATCGCCGTCCAGAATAAAGGCAAACTATGCCAAGGATGAGGCACTACCTCACTCACAGAACAACGACCACTTGCACAATCCACAGATATATGGAGCGAAAACGGCTCCCTGCTGCAATATACAGCCTCACAGGCCCGCTCAAACGGATCGCGCGGCAAAACAGGGCAGCACAAAGTAAAATTATTGCACGCCCTGCATGTCAAGTCAGAAGGATTGGACACAGATTCCAAACACCAAAAACAGAAATTATAAGAGTCCATGACTATTACCGAGTATGTCACAAAACGAACGTCAATAGGAGAGTGAATACTAAACGAAATGACCCGTCAAAAAGCATACAGAAAAATCATCTCAGAAAAAAGATACTAATCGGTAACAATGACACTCGCGGGATATCATCGCGAGAAATAAAACTAAAGTATATAATATTACAGGATACTTGTCAGCTGGAACAGCCGACGGTCCGAGGGTCTGACGGAGTTATATGAAACGGACTCATCATATGAAATTCAAGAATTTCAATATAACCCGGGACTACACTTTGAAAAAATTGGACAGCTATACTACGTCAAGGGAACATGGAAATTAGTAATCAAATTAGATTTAACAATATTAAATGACAGACACGAACAAATATTGAAGTATTTGCAACAAACAGAAACGATATGCGATACATTGAGACTACAGAATCACTACCATCGAGAAGCATGCAATAATTTTGATATTATAGCAAAACGAGAGGCAAATATCTTACAAACGTAATGACACAAATTCAGACAATATATAAACCACCGACTAACAGACGCAGAGGACTGATAGACGGAATAGGCTCGATAGCAAAAAAATTGTTCGGAACAATGGACGCGAACGATAAAAACCATATTAATGAACAATTAAATTTATTAGAAAATAAGCAACAAACGCTACAACACGTGGTCCGAACTCAAATAAAAGTAGTGAATAATACTATAGCACATATTGAAAAATTAGAAAATATAATAGATCAAAATAAAAAACTTCTTTGTTAAAGTGACGTTATTTTAAGAAACACGTATTCTTGACATAATTCTGAGATATTTCCTTCTTTACTAAAATTTTATTTAAAGCATAATTTTATATTGTAAGATAAAATAGTTAGCGGCTCATGCGGTGGTAATCAGACGGTCAGTTGTGCCGGGCGCTCGCGGCGCGCCGTGCCGCTCCTGCCTGCCTTCTGTACTCGACGCGTGATTTGCTAACTATTTTTGCTTATAACTCAAAAATTACGCTTCAATTCAAATTTTGGTAAAGGAAAAATCGTCTTAGAATTGTATCAGGAATACGTCATTTCACGGACGAAAGGTTGTTCCGGAACACCCTGTATATACGCAAAGGAGCAATACCGTAGATAAGGAAAAATTAACTTATCTTAGAATAACGGAAAGCGATTTAAAAATTGTATAGAAATAAATTCCAGATATACGTGTGAAAATACGATACCGGTATATCGCATGAATCAAAATGCACCGTACGAAATACAAATGTATACAATATCATAACAACACAATTGTAACTCACAATTGATAAGCTCGAAAAATGCGATCTGGACAAAACTACAACAGCCGCATACATGGTTATATGCGACCGCGACCGACCAACAGATAACGATACAATGCGATAATCGACACGAACACAAAAGAATAATTAAAAATACAGGAAAAATTACATTAAAAGGAAAATGTAAATTAACGACAACAAATATGACGATACAGTCAATAAAAACAATATACGAAACAAACATAGAAACCTACTTACCAGAAATAAATATCACGCTTCTACAGATATACAAGACACACGATAACGACACACTAGAAAACGTAACGCTACACCGAACAGAATTAATAAAATTAAAAAATAAACTAGAAGAATTAAATAATAATCTACAAGACAACGAACAGAACTTCTTTGTTCAAAAACAATTTGTTTATCCAATGGCTAAATATACGTGTGAAAATACGATACCGATATATCGCATGAATCAAAACGCACCGTGCGAAATACAAATGTATACACTATCACGACAACACAATTGTAACACACAATTGATAAGCTCGAAAAATGCGATCTGGACAACACTACGACAACCGCACACTTGGTTATATGCGACCGCGACCGACCAACAGATAACGATACAATGCGATAATCGACACGAACACAAAAGAATAATTAAAAATACAGGAAAAATTACATTAAAAGGAAAATGTAAATTAACGACAACAGATATGACGATACAGTTAATAAAAACAGTATACAAACAAATATAGAAACCTATTTACCAGAAATAAACATCACGTTTCTACAGATATACAAGACGCATGATAACGACACACTAGAAAACGTAACGCTACACCGAACAGAACTAATAAAATTAAAAAATAAACTAGAAGAATTAAATAATAATCTACAAGACAACGAACAAAACTTCTTTGTTCAAAAACAATTTGTTTATCCAATGGCGACAAGCGGAATCATAACAATAATTATAATAGCCATTGTAACATATATAATTATAAAAAATAAAAAGAGGAAGCGACCATCGGTCAGGACCCAGACAGCACAAAACATCCTCGGGATCATCCTGAATATGTCCAGGACGATTCAGGACATTTGTAGGATGTTTTAAGATATTATTATAAATATATTTTATAAAAATTTAATATGCATACATGATTACTTTCGGTTATGTAGGCTATTTAATATAATTTAGAAATTTTAAGTATTGTAATAAGTATT
>NW_021848826.1:104396-107911 GCF_003651465.1 Formica exsecta | reverse complement strand
TGCGCAACATTCCAAAAATTTTACAAAAAATAGTATTCAGCCGCTAGTTTGTTTGTTTACCGCTATTCGACGCGCGATCTCGTATTTGAGATTTGGTCATGAGAATTATATAAAGCTTGCAAAGAGCAACTGGCAGGAAATTAAAAATGTAATTATTTTCTATCAGTTCAATTTCTGACGTAATCTCAACATAGGAAATTCAGATATTGGATTGTTTAGAAAATATTACACGGCTCAAACCCGGAAAGCCTAATATTCATGTACAGCACGAAAGCTTCAAATATCAAAGAACGTGAACTATTTTCAATATTAGATTTTTAGTATTGACAGTAAATAACAGGACGCAATCTTAATTTATATTTCAATTTCAGAATTTGCTCCTTGAAACGTACGAAAAATATCCCTAACATATCCTAGAGGAGATCCGAGGATTAAAATGCGATGTCCTCAGGATATCCTACATGTATGTCCTGGATGCCCCCTGGATGTCCTAAAGACATCCTTGTGCTATCTGGGTCCCTTTGAATTAAAATTTAGGATTGTATGAAACCAGTAAGATTTAGTATTGATATTAATCAAAAGACCTTTTTCCATAATTAATAATCTTACCCCTTTATAAAATCTAATTCCATCTAATCCCAATTCTTATAAATAATTGATATTTTTCCCTAAATTCTTCTTTTGTTATAATATTCTTCTTTAATTTATTAATTATTTCTCTAACTCTCACTATACTACATGTAACATAATATATTAAGTGTCACAAATCTAAGATTCTTCACAAATAATTAATAAGCCCTTTGCAAATGGTTAACCCGAAATACAGGTGTACTCTCCGGAAAAAAAAACGGGATCATAGAGCCGGTGTAAAGACACGCCGCATGCTTTTTCTCCGAGTTGTCTCGGCTCAACCGATTAAATATTAAAACTAAACCTCGAATAATATCTTGCGAAAAAGTCTCTTTGTCCCAAGATACTATTTATAAATCGCTTAAAATATTCTCATAAATCTCAAAAGGACATTAAAAAAGAGTCTCAAAGAAAAATCCCAACAGAAACTATTGAAAACGATTCAATTATTAAGACTCCTTGCATAAGCGATCAAAATATAATTTATTTTAAAGAAAGTTGCAAACGAAAATCAAACAACTTCCTCTGATTTGATTTCTCAATTAAAAGACCAATTGCCTGAAGAACATTTAAATATAGACGAATATGCTAAATATTTAGATTCATAATTAACCAGGCTAAAATCATAACAAAATGTTGAATTAATTTTTTGAATAAGACCGGATCTACAATAGATGTAGTAAGCCTTAAGCCATAAGAAAATTACCAATAACCATTCATTATTCTCCTCACATTTGATTATGATTGATCAATTTTTTATGGCTTGAGGTTTACTGCACCTATTGTAGATCCGGACTAATGAAACCTTTATATACTGACGAAGAAGTTCAAGCCATAGTAAGTCGCGAGCGCGAGCAAATCTTAACGTTAATCATTAGACTTATTATTGATTTTCTAGACGGTAATTTAGATATAGATCAACTAATTGCCCTTTTTGAAAACATTGAAGACCCTTGAATAGCATATACTTATTTGCGCAAACGTATATCCCTATACTTAACATCTAGTAAAATCCCTCTAGTGCTGTGTTCCGATTCCCCACCCGGGTGCACCCGATATTATAGTATATGTCATGTATACTATAATATCGGGTGCATCCGGGTGCGGAATCGGAACACAGCCTTATAAAGATTAGTTCCGTGCCTAACGTCATTCCCCTAGAATCCATTAGTTCGGTCCTAGCCATCGACATATAGTACTGAACGGAGCATGCGGCAAGATTTCTTTATTTTTTCGTATTGAGCGACTTAGAAAGAGAGAAGTAGATGTGTGGACACGGATCTCTCATTCTATTCTTGTTTCATTGGTTGAATTTTGTCTAAGGAGAAGGGGAACAGTACTGCATTCTTATAAGTTGGGAACATCCTTAACCTTATTGCTATTTAGAAGTGTGTAACGTATATGAACATAGCATATAAAAGTGATAATATTATATATGTTACAAATAATTAGTAATATAATGTTTGCCTGTTTATTATCCAAGCCAAATGGGTTAGACAAAGATGTATAAAATTTTGAGATGCTTCATGGCCCCATAGCTTGATAAGCCGCTACTACCCACACATCGTCTTGTCTCTTTCTACGTCTGTCAACACGATTTCGGTTCCATGCTCCGTCCAGTACTATATGTCAATGGTCCTAGCTCTCGGCGGTATAGCCGGTGGAAGCAGATTGCCCTATAAAAAATAGAAAGCTATCCTTTTCTCACTAACTGAGGTAAGTAAGAAAAAAGCGTCGTCGAGACGTAAGAGTGCAAACCCATGCAGCGGAACGGCGTACGCAGAAAATCGCGGAACGAGAGCCTTAACCAATCACAATCGTTCTGTCATTTTCAGCGACTTTCCGCGGTTTTCAGCGAACAGTTTTAACTTTTTTCGCGGAACTGCGCAATTCCATACGTGTGCACACACATAATAAGGGTGCAAACCCATGCAGCTGTGACGTCCCGTCATTTTTCAAAACCATATTTCAACTGATAACTGGACCGACCAATCAAAAGGCTTTATTTAGAACTAGGCAGCTGCGCAATAGTAACTTTCTAGAACTGACCAGCGGTTACTTTAATAGAAAACCTTCACCTTAATAAATTTCCAGAACGTAAACTAAATTCTCAGAATGATCTGCACACGGCTCGCAACGCTCTTGCTTCTTAATATTATATAAAATGTAGATTTTCACCCGTCAAAGCAGTCGCGCCGATCATTCCTTTGTCTACTGAGCACATACCGTGCCCTAGACATCCTTCGTCTACCAAACACATACCGTGCCCTAGACATCTTTCATCTACCGAGCACATACCGTGCCCTAGACATCTTTCGTCTACCGAGCACATACCATGCCCTAGACATCCTCCGTGTGGGTATTTTGACCGCTGAGTAAAAACTGCCCTTCAAGCTGGGCGAACCATAGCTCTGGCTCGTCGTTTCAGAACGGAGGTATTTTTATTGCGAGTTTGTTAATAATATTCTCCCCGTTTCCTCCGTTTCCTCCGTTTCCATTCATGGCTTCTACCTTTTATGATCACGTCGGGGTCACCAATTTGTGGGTAGGTACGGGATAGGAGATCTATCGCTTTAGGATACTACCCAACTTATCTTACTTGTAGGTAGATAAATGAATGAGTCGGCTTTTTAAACATAAAGTATATTTATTCCTACTCCTACATCAATAGCGCAAATTGCGATTGCACGCATAATTGTCATTGTTATTAATTCTGTACATGGGCTTGTATTTGCCCCCGCGTCTCTTCGTCTGGGTGGAGGCGTCGGCCGTTCTCTTCAGACCAGGGAACTTGACGGGAACTGGTCTGATTCCACAATGTCTCCTCCTAAGGGGTTTCCTTATCGGCGAGATTTTGATGGAAGGAATCAGCGGTGGTAGTTTCC
>NW_021848826.1:93425-102318 GCF_003651465.1 Formica exsecta | reverse complement strand
CGGCATTCCATGTTATTGGTGCCATCTTTTTAACCTTTGGACCGCTGAGTAGGCCATTTAACAATACTTGCTCCTTCGCAGCGTTTGGAATAAATCTACGATAGAAATTTAATGTTCCCAGATACTGCCGTAATTGTTGCATATTCTCAGGCTTTGGAAAATTTTTAATTGCCTCTATTCTCTCGGGTGGAGGTCTTGTCCCTTTTTCCGATACCTCATATCCTAGAAAGAGTACCTTGTCGGCTCCAAAGACACATTTACCCGGGCTTAATAAAATGCCATTCTCTTCCAGGCGTTTGAAGAGTTTGCGTAAATGTTCTTCATGCTCCCTCTCGTTGGCTGATGCGATTAGTATATCATCGATATATGCGTAGCAGAATTCGAAGTCGCTCGTGATTTCATTGATAAACCGCTGGAACGTTTGTGCTGCATTGCGTAGGCCGAATGGCATATATCGAAATTCAAACAGGCCGAAAGGAGTGGTAATAGCTGTCTTGGGCACATCGTCGGGATGTACGGGTATTTGATTGTACGCCCGGACCAGATCCACTGTTGAAAAAATTTTTTTGTTGTGCAAAGTTTGTGAAAAATCTTCTATATGCGGAATCGGATATCGATCCGGCACTGTCCTTGCATTAAACCTTCTATAATCTCCACACGGCCTCCAGGAATCTCCCTTTTAGGAACCATGTGCAAGGGAGCTGACCACGGGCTTTTTGATGTCTGAATAACCCCTTCCTGTAACAGGAGATTAAATTCCGCCTTTGCTGCCTTGAGTTTATCTGGGGCCAATCTGCGCGGACGACAGGCTTCTGGGGGGCCATTTGTCGTTTTAATGAAGTGCAAGGTATTATGTTTGACCGTGCGTATCTTGGCAGTAGCCCTTGTAATCTCGGGAGATTCTGCCAAAATCCGGTGGTATTTATTCTTAACTGTTAGTGCCTTTATTGACTCTGCGATTCCGATTTCCGATGTGCCGATAGTGTGAAGGTTTGTTTTCCCATCTAGGAGTACCCCTTTCTGTAGGTCTGGTAGTAGATGGTAATATGCCAAGAAATCAGCTCCGATGATGGGTGTCGTGATATTGGCGATGACGAAACGCCACGGGAATGGTCGACGTAACCCCAGCTCTGGTTGCATCGTGATCCAACCATATGTCCTAATGGTAGAGCCGTTTGCTGCAAATAATTCGTAGTTCGAAGGCGTTATGTATCCTGCTGCCATAGAGCGAGGATATACACTTACGTCTGATCCAGTATCCACTAGGAATCGCTTCTTGGTTGTTCGACACGTTACATAAAGGCGACGAGGTTTTTGGGCGTATTCACTGGCCGCCATCAGTGACTGCCCTGTTCTTTTTCCGTATTGAATGTGCATGGATGTGTGCATTTCTTAGCCTTGTCGCCAAATCTGTTGTGGTAAAAACAGTTCCCTTTGTTGTAGTTTTTACTTTGGCTTTGGCTTCGGCTTCGGCTCTTTTTCTTGTCCGGTCGTCTTTCTCTCGACCTGTTCCTGGAAAGATGCGTGGAGAGGGTGGCAATTTTTTTTGTTAACGCCAGAATCTGAGTTTCCAACGTTTCCCTGGGCGCGGTGGTAGCCGCGACTACTCCCCTGCTGGCCATCTCATGAATCCGATCGGCTTGTTCAGCAACATCGTTAAGATGATCTTCCGCACGCGTTGCTAGAATCATCTGCATTTGTGGGGGAAGTTTCCCCAACCATAATGTGCGTAAGAGAGAGTCGGGGACATTATTTGCGGCTAGTGTTCGTAGGTGTCGCAAAAACTGTGACGGTTTTCGGTCTCCTATTTCCTCTAGTTCTAGGAGTTGTCGCGTGCGCTGCTCTTGGGAGACTGACAATCGTTGTATAAGAGCTCGTTTAATGGCCTCATATTTGTTTGCGTCAGGTGGTTGTGTGATTATGTCCTTAACCTCTTTGATTTGCCGGGAATCAAGTTGCGAAAGTACGTAGAAGTACTTTGTGGTATCTTGAGTGACGCCGCTGAGTAAAAACTGCCCTTCAAGCTGGGCGAACCATAGCTCTGGCTCGTCGTTTCAGAACGGAGGTATTTTTATTGCGAGTATATTCTCCCTATTCTCCCCGTTTCCTCCGTTTCCTCCGTTTCCATTCATGGCTTCTACCTTTTATGATCACGTCGGGGTCACCAATTTGACGGGATAGGCGGGATAGGAGATCTATCGCTTTAGGATACTACCCAACTATATACCTATATCTGAAAGAGTGTACTCCAGGAACATCGGAGAAGATAACATAGCGTTAAGTCATGGAGATGCATTTACAGAAATTGATGTGCGCAACACTAATGCGTTTGGTCAATATGCTGCAGAAGTGCGAAATAGTTATGCCGATTTTTTTATGAACTCCGGGGCACTAGAATGGCAGTGGGATAAGGCTTTATGTAATGATTTTTAACTCTATAAGTAGTCGTCCGATACAATAATTTTTTATTAATAAACTCAAAAGCATGAAAATTTTTGTATATGAAATTATATTGTGAATTACAAAAACTTAGACATGAAATTATATTATTGTAATACATATGAAATGGAAATCGTGTAAAAGCTGTATTACACTACGGGTTGCGGGCTCGATTGCGGTTGGGGTTATGGTTGACGATTACGGATTGACCAATCAGAGCAAAGCAGCTTGCCCGTTGATTGGTCAATCCGCAACTATCAACCGTAACCCCAACCGCAACCGAGCCCGCACCCCGTAGTGTAATACGGCCTTTAAAGTGTCCTATGAAAACTGTTCCGAATCTGAAATATAAATATTCATCTCATGTAAAATGCGTATGGAGAAAAGCTGAAGCATACATATCACAATAAATTCAGCTTTTCATACTATCTGTTTCTAAAATAATCCAAGTATTTATGTTCACACATTACCTAATCTTTCTTGAATCTCCATAATCCTATTTAGTAATTCAATTTCTAATTTAACACGCTCTCTGTACGGAAGTTTTCGAAGGCCTTCGGCCAATCTCAAAACAAAGTGATCCACAGAATCCATCTTTCCTGCAGGCTCGCTCATAACTGCAGCAAGAAAAGCCTCTTCCAAATGATCTCTGTCTTTTTTGGTCGAGTCTGATTTCTTTCCTGCAAAGGTGTGAAAAATACTATTATAATAAATAATTTTTAATTTAAGGATGTTGGAATGAAACGGAAAGCAAAGGTTTTGAAAAACTACTAAAGTTTTTAAAGATAAAAAGTGTATGATTTTACCTCTGATGATTTTGTATTCAATGTGATGAAAATTTAATATGAATTCATAATTACACATACGTTTTGAGGAATTTACATTCGAGATGTTGCTGCAGCTGGACGTGGAACAATCTACGCTTGCAGGTGATAGCGATACCGACGCACTGTGGGTGCTGACACACGGAGGCGGTGAAACAGGCTCTATGAAAATAGGAAGTAGTCCGCCTTCATTTGTGAGTAAAGTACGTGATGTTCTAATAAAATTAACAAAATAATATTGTACAATATGCGTTATAACATGCTAACGTTTTGTGGGCCTCTGGAATGGGCATGATACCCAATTTACGGCGGGAAATAGAGTAAGATGATTGGTATTTACGGCCTTGGTTCCATGCAGTCACTCAGAAAGCTTATTGCTTCACTAAATCTAAATGTGTTTTTACGTCTTGAGGTAGATGCGGATCCACTTGCAACATATTCATTTCTTTTTTTCCTATCTTTCATGTAGCAATCCTTTAAGTACTTCTATCGTTTTTTGACACCATCAACGTCCATGGTTCCTTTATGGTATTGCAAATATTACAAAAGATTATGTTATTCAATGAACATACATACATACATACATACATACATAAATACAATACATACAATACACGCAAATCTGTAATAAATACATAATAATTACACAATTTCGTACCTCCCATAACATTGCATACTTCATTCCAGAGAGCATTCTTTTTTATCATTGTTTGTTCACTAAGTAATAGCCTATAATCGTACAATGCAGGCTTCTGGGCCACGCAAGCTATTAGTATTTCGTCAGCTGTTGCTTCCGTACCCTGCGTCAATTCACCTTCCAACATGTATATCTGATCTTCCATTTCATCGCAGGTTTTATTACCTGCAAAATATACATCCCTGATAGAAAAGAATGATTCTGATCGATCATCATGGTTGTAAGGTTTATAAAGACGCATTGAACGAAAATATCTATTTGATTTTTGGTGACGTTACCAAGGTCAGGTCAAGGTCAACTTAATTTTTTTTAATGGAACGTCCTATTTTTCATTGCATATTCTTGTAGCTCATCTCGAGAGCTTTTCAAAGCACTATAATAAAATATTTTTTTATTCAGTATTTTTCGAGTTATTTTATATTTTAATCTGATATTTTGATATTAAAAATAAAATATTTAGTAAAATACTTAGTTTTTAATAATCTTACGTAATACTTTTATGTACAGAATAATGAGACAGATCAATTAGTGTCAAAAAAACAAATAATTGTTTAAAAAACTACATTGTAAAGAATTGCATACTTTTTCTTAAAAACAACTATTTTTTTTATACCAATTGATTTGTCTCATTATTCTGTACATAAAAGTATTACGATAAAATTATCAAAAACTAAATAATTTTATTTTTTATATTTTTATTTTTTATATCAAAATATGTGTAAGATATAAAATAACTCGAAAAATGCTTAATGGAAAAATACTTTATTATAGTGTTTTGAAAAGCTCTCGAGATAAGCTACAAGAATATGCAATGAAAAATAGAGCGTCTCATTTAAAAAAATTAAGTTGACTTGACCTTGGTAATACCACCAAAGATCAAATAGTTATAATCGTTCAATGCGTCTTTGTAAACCTTACAACTTGTCTGAAACTTTCTTTTCAAAATTATGTAAATATTAATATAAATATATAAATTATATAAAGATTAAATATATTAAAAAAGTAACATAATCTAATTAAAATTCTCTCTTATGAAAAGTAAACAAGTAATTTAATTTCCAAAAAGGATTAAAATTAAAAACTGAAATTAATTTTCTTAACTGATTGTAACTACAATTTATAATAATGATAATATTTCTTACTATTTGTGATATTTTCTTGTTCATGTTGGTTCTCGTTCAAGTCAATTCTCTTTATTCACGAAGATAGTCACCTATCAATTTCTTGATCATGATCAATTTTGTTTTATCGCTTTTAGGGTGCCGTCCCATGGCGCGTATTGCGATACGCGCGTATCGGGCGTATCGAACTCTGCGACCAATCACAGATGTTCCGCTCAGTGATGCCAGAAACGGGTCCCGCGGCTCACGGCTCAGCAATGGAAGGGGTAACGCACACAAGCGCGAGCCGCGTATATGTGGCACATGTACGCGGTTCGCGCTTATGTGTGTTACCCCTTCCATTGCTGAGCCGTGAGCCGCGGGACCCGTTTCTGGCATCACTGAGCGGAACATCTGTGATTGGTCGCAGAGTTCGATACGCCCGATACGCGCGTATCGCAATACGCGCCATGGGACGGCACCCTAAAAGCGATAAAACAAAATTGATCATGATCAAGAAATTGATAGGTGACTATCTTCGTGAATAAAGAGAATTGACTTGAACGAGAACCAACATGAACAAGAAAATATCACAAATAGTAAGAAATATTATCATTATTATAAATTGTAGTTACAATCAGTTAAGAAAATTAATTTCAGTTTTTAATTTTAATCTACAGTCCCATGGAGCGGATTACGCGGAAGCGGATCCAGCGGATCGCCAATCACGGAGTTGTCCCGATAGATCTCTTTCAAAGATTACATCGAAGCAGTCCTGTGATTTGCGATCCGCTGGATCCGCTTCCGCGTAATCCGCTCCATGGGACTGTAGGAACCAAACTCCGGTGTACTGAACACACGCACATAAGCACGCATGCACCTAAAAAGTAAAGTTTTCAGAAGCCAGTTGTTTGCAAATATTAATAAAGTAAAAAGTGAAAGTTTCAAAACTGCTGTTGGTGTTACTTTGAAAAGTTTTAATAAAGAGAATAGTAAAAAATAGTTTACAGTAAATAGAAGTAAATAAATTATGATATATTAAATTAGATTAATGTGTATATTATCTCTTGGATGTTTATTTCCATTCCTACTGCACGTATATAATTTTATTTCGATAGTCTTTTTTTCTTAATCATATAAATTATATTATATTATATAAAATATAATAAATTATATTAATTATTTTTTTTACATATACATATAAAGATACGACGATACATATGTATGAGTGTGCGATCCGCTCGAATTATGAATTCAGCGGATTGTCGGCGTATCAAAAACGGTGGATCATCTGTGTGTCGCAGAGTTCGATACGCCTGATACGCGCGTATCGCAATACGCGCCATGGGACATCACCCTTAGGGTGCGAACCCATGCAGCGGAATAGCGTAACGCAGAACGAGAGCGGAACCAATCGCGAGCGTTCTGCAGTTTTCGCAACGAGGATTCCAAGTCCCTACATCCCCATGGAACGTAACGAGCGCATCGCGGACCAATGTGCAACCAATCACGAGTCGTTATTTCAAAAGGGTCAAAACCGCGTTGAAACTTATTCAAATTATTTAACATTTTTAATCAATATTTCCAATAAGAAGTATTCATTTCAATATTTATGTATATGATAATAAAAAACGATCGATAAAAACAATATTTGAAAGTCACTTTAGAAATGTTCTGCTCGTTCTGCTTGCGCTCATTCCGCTCCATGGGGATGTAGGGACTTGAAATCCACGTAACGAAAATGACGTAACTGTATGTATGTACACATATACTTTGTTAAATTGGCAGCGTAGAGCAACGTGGTCAGTACAGAAACAGAGATAAATTATTAATTATTACAAGTTATTACTCATTTTTGAGAGATAAAGAAAAATTTTGAAGTTAGCTTTTACTACCATGTGTATATGTATAGATGTGTATGTATATTACGTATAACTACCGAAAACGGAACGAAACTGTGGAACGCTCGTGAGTGCTCTCGTTCCGCGTAATGACTTCTGCACACAGGACGCGGAAACGCTTGCCGCACAGCAAAAGGCGACGCGGTAGCCAATCAATTTTTCGCTCTAATGGAAAAGTTGTAAGTTGATTGGCTACCGCGTCGCCTTTTGCCGCGCGGCAAGCGTTTCCGCGTACCGTATGCAGAAGCCATTATGCTATTCCGCTGCATGGGTTCGCACCTTTAGCGGAATAGGTTTCGCAGGTCGCGTAATGTACGTACACATCTATACATATACACATGGTACTAAAAGCTAACTTCAAAATTTTCCTTTATCTCTCAAAAATAAGAAATAACTTGTAATAATTAATAATTTATCTCTGTTTCTGTACTGACCACGTTGCTCTACGCTGCCAATTTAACAAAGTATATGTGTACATACATACAGTTCCGTCATTTTCGTTACGTGGATTTCAAGTCCCTACATCCCCATGGAGCGGAATGAGCGCAAGCAGAACGAGCAGAACATTTCTAAAGTGACTTTCAAATATTGTTTTTATCGATCGTTTTTTATTATCATATACATAAATATTGAAATGAATACTTCTTATTGGAAATATTGATTAAAAATGTTAAATAATTTGAATAAGTTTCAACGCGGTTTTGACCCTTTTGAAATAACGACTCGTGATTGGTTGCGCATTGATCCGCGCTGTGCTCATTACGCTCCATGGGGATGTAAGGACTTGAAATCCATGTTGCAAAAACTGCGGAACGCTTGTGATTGGTTCCGCTCTCGTTACGCGTTACGCTATTCCGCTGCATGGGTTCGCACTCTTAGGCCGGTTCTACAATAAGTCGTATGTCGTTAGCCGTAAGCAAATTGACCAACCACAGTCAATATTTTTTGGAATTATCGACTAATTGGTCAATTTCCTTACGATTAACGACATACGACTTATTGTAGGGCCGGCCTTATTGACAGCTGTCAGGCTGTACGTGTGACGTTTGTATTCTAACATGGCGGCTATTTTAATCGACCAATCAGAAAGTGGAACAAGTTGGCGCCTCTCTGATAATCTAGGACTCTAGAATATTCTTGGAATAATCGACTGTGATTGGTCAATTTGCTTGCGGCTAATGACTAACGACTCATTGGGTGCTTTCCATTTAGTGACTCAAGTCGACACAAGCATCATTCTATCTTTGTTGTTCACTGGTATTAAAAGAAGATAGAATGATACTTGTGTCGACTTGAGTCACTAAATGGAAAGCACCTATTATAAACCGGGCATTAACAGTTGTGTTTCTTGAACGCACCCTATATTGGAACATCACGTCGAATTTAATATCAACCTCAAATACAGGTTACTTTCACGCGTGTATTTGCAATTACATATGTGAGCTTAGGGATCTTGTTAAAACTTGGCCTTTCAATTTCCTACGATTGTGTATTTTAAAAAACTTGATAAATACAAGAGATACATCATATTTTTATAATTCGAGGTAAGTCTCCTTTAAACACGCTCTAATTTTTAGGATTATATATATATATATATAATGTGTGTACATATGTATATATATATGTGTACATATCTATAGAGTTTACGTAAAGATTCTCATATAACATTACCTATAGTAAAACATCTTGTCGGATTAAACACGTCTTCCTTAAATTATAATTTTCCGATGTGAGTTTGACAAACTGAGAATGGCAGGAGTATTTGATATTGAATTGCACGAGGGAGATGCCACAAATCAAGACGAATCAGATGACGATGTAATCGAAACTAGAGAGGTAAAAATTCGTCTAATAATATTTCAATTATATTTATAAATAGTAAAAACAAATCTTTCTCTCTCTCTTCTTCCTCCTTTCCTCTCTCTCTCTCTC
>NW_021848826.1:85618-93350 GCF_003651465.1 Formica exsecta | reverse complement strand
TATATGTATACGAGCTATGTCAAAGAAAGAAACTGTTCTAAAAAAAATTATTGAGAGAAAAGCTCTTAAATGGAACAAATAAATTTATTTTATTGAAATTTTATAAAAAAAGTTTTAAATTACTCTCCTAGATTATCAATATAGACTTGAACTTTAATTATAAGTCGCATTGTCTAGAGATAAATTTTCTTGAAAACATTTAATTGTATGTTGAATCACTGACTTATGTAAAGTATGTCTCCAAACTTCTTGAACTGATTTTGCATGAAATGATACAAATTTGATTGAAAGTAATGTTCAATAATAAATGCATGCATTTCTGGAGAAAACCTAATGTTTATATTTATACATTTATAACATAATATATACTGACTATTTAAAATGTGAAAATTGGAACTCTAACACAAACGAGTAGATACATCAATACTGCCATTGGTTTGAATATTCTATCTCAGTTTTTGGTATTTTTATGAGATTTTTAAATTCCTGATTCTTTTTTTATACACACGTGTGTGTGTGCGTGCGCGCGCGCGTGCGTGTGTGTGTATGGTATGTGTATACATAATATAAATATATTTATTCTTAGGAGGAATATAATCATGCTGCGACTGTAAGCACTATATTAGAGTAAGTATTTTGGTTGCATGATTTTAGAATAAATGCTTTTTTTAGTCATTAAAATGTAGAGTTATTGAATTACTTTCAGATCTGAAAATTTGGAGAGAGTTCAATTGTCTGAACAGAATGTAAATCCTGGTCAAGAAAAAGCTGGTCCACAGGATTTTGAATTATGCAAAATCTTAGGAGAAGGTGGCTATGGGAAGGTCTTCCAAGTTAGAAAAGTTACTGGAAAAGATAAAGGCAGTATTTTTGCTATGAAAGTACTGCGTAAAGCATCCATTATACGAAATCAGAAAGATACTGCTCATACTAAAGCTGAGAGAAATATCTTGGAAGCTGTAAAACATCCATTTATTGTGAATCTTATGTATGCTTTCCAAACTGGTGGCAAACTATATTTGATCTTGGAATATCTGTGTGGTGGTGAACTTTTCACATACCTCGATCGAGAAGGTATTTTCTTAGAGGACACAGCCTGCTTTTATTTATCTGAAATTATACTGGCACTGCAACATCTTCACAATCAGGGAATTATATACAGAGACTTGAAACCAGAGAACATTTTATTGGATGCTGAAGGTCATGTTAAGTTAACAGATTTTGGTCTTTGCAAGGAACATATACAAGAAGGAACAGTGACGCACACATTTTGTGGAACGATAGAATACATGGCCCCGGAAATTTTAACTCGGAGCGGTCATGGTAAAGCAGTGGATTGGTGGAGTTTAGGTCCGCCATTCACTGGTGATGATAGAAGAAAAACTATCGAAAAAATTTTACGAGGAAAACTAAGTCTTCCACAGTACTTAACACCGGACGCCCGAGATCTTATACGAAAACTCTTGAAGAGGCAAGTTGTTCAAAGATTGGGCTCCGGTCTGGAAGACGCCGAGCAAATTAAGAACCATAACTTTTTCAAGCATATCAATTGGCAGGACGTAATCGCGCGGAAATTAGATCCGCCGTTTAAACCATCTTTGAAAAGCGCTGACGATACATCGCAATTTGACGAACAATTCACAGCGACCGTACCGGTTGATTCACCAGTTGAAAGTACACTCAGTGAATCTGCAAACATGATATTTCAGGGTTTCACATACGTGGCACCGAGTGTCCTGGAAGAAATGTATGCGCAACCGAAAGTCGTAAACGCTAGAAGCCCCCGTAGGACACTGTTGAACAATACTGGTTTTGGTGCAGCGACTGGTTCACACTGTGATGTTCATCTGCATCCATCGTTAGATTTTCAACAGCAGCATAGACAGCATATTATGGGGTCCAATAGCATAGAAGACGCTGAAATGGTGGATCTCGGCCAGCCACCAAATCATTTATAGTGCTGCAATGCTTTGTGCGCAAACTATCAACTTTCTGATGTGAATTATGAACGAAAGAAATATAGTCCATAAAGCTGTTGTATCGTTTACGCTAGCGTGCCTATAAACGATGAACAGCATTACATTTAGAGCACATATTATATATAGTAAAAAATAAACAATAAATTTGGGCGGCCTCTCTTCGATTTCGCGATATGTTTGCACATGCGACTTAGACTATTTCGTAATAGCCAAATGTTTGTTTGCAATGCAAGAAAGCGAATAATATATCTTTTTGTTATGTAAATATATGTCAAGAACAAGTATATTCGTTAGAAAACAAATTTATGGCATTAATGAAACATTTACGAGCGAAATGCAGTTCAAATCTAAAGATTATATTAATAGTAATGCAAATAATATCACAATCATAATAACACAATCATATCACTTATAATATAATTGGTTAGCAATAGAGTTTCAAATAGTGAAGATTTATATGTATAAAGGGACGAGTGCTTTAAAGAAATATTAGAATTAAAAAATATTACAGAAAAATTTCTTTCCAACGATTTTTCTTTCTTTTTTTATTTTTCTTTTTTGCATTTCAAGAACATATTGCATGATTGAATCTTTTTTTGTTTTCAAATCAAATCAATCTCTAAGTTTTTTAATTTTTAATGTTTCTGCACGTTTACAACCATTTTACTGCGAATAAAACACTTGTACTTTGGATGAAAATGTATTTTCTAATCTTTCTTGAGCAATTTTTTTTATGCGATAGATACAAAATATATATATATATATATAAAAGATAAGATTTGTATCAAGTCTTGTTAAAATAATTTTACATTCCGGTTTATGTATCCTAGACATTACAATGATTCATACTTATATATAACATAATTATTGGGAAATCTTACATAGGAGATTAGATCCGCTATTTTTTGTCCTGCAACTACATATTCAATGCAAATATATATTCAATTTATTATGTAAAGAGAAATCTGTTTTAATAAAAACAGAAAGAAAAACTACATTGAATAGAAATTTTACATTGTATCATATATGTAAGAATAAAGTCGATTTTTTTGTGATTCTATCTAAAGCAACTTTGTATATTGCATATTAAAGAACGGCATTTCTCTAATAGGATTAATCGTAATTGTTATATCATTTTCAGCGGTATGAAAAAGATGAAAAATGTTTCAATTGTAATATAATAAGTGTATTCTCTCGTTTTATCTATCTATACACATACTATACACACACAAAGGCTCATTGTTAAACATAATGAATTAATTATATATATAGCTGTCATCCAATATTATAATATTCCTAAAATTAATAGTATTGTATCACATTGAAAATGTAATTTATTTGCAAAAAATAATTAGGTGAACAGATTTCAAAATGCCCAAGTGTTCAAGGCCAATGTGGCTAACATTTTACACATTCACACGCGCGTGCGCGCACACACATACATACATATACACAATACAATAGTACATTACATATAAAAACATATATGCGAGACAGGATTGTTATTAAACTAACTATATTATAAAAACTATAAAAATGAAGTAAAAAAGATTATTATTTATGACGTTTTTGAATAATACGCGTTATATAAGAGAAAAGGAATTCAATTAAAATCTGTAATATACAAAATATATATGTACATTGCCAATGGTTCCATGTATCATCTTTGTGGAAAAGAGATATATTACATTATAATTATACACAATTGTAAGAATATTAATAACATGTTAATGCGCTTCATTGATTTGTAAAAATAAAGTGCATGCTATTGAAATAAAACTTATTAATGTTTGTACCACAAATGGTTATTAGAAATGTTTGTCATTGAATAAAATATTGTAATTAATTTACAATCTATTCCATTATAATATATACATATATGTGCAAATATTTAAATATTAACCCTTCCGCTGCGACGTGCTTAAATTGAAAACTGTTATGTGCAGAACAATAATCATACATATATATATCTATATATGTATATATATATATTATATATATATATTATATATATATATATATGGCTTATTGAGCTTAATGAGGACGCATATACATCTGTTTAAAAAAGAACTTTTCGAGCTATACATATACACGCCATTTGCAGCTAAAAGATCAATCTGTAATCTGCAGAACTTTTATTGTCTCAAAAATATATGAAATTAAATTGTGATATGCATTTCAAAATTAATAATATAAACACGCTTTTTTATTATTAATTATTTCATAACTACATGATACGTTTACATTTTATAATATTTTCAAGATTGTTGTTAATGAGCATGCTTTTTCTTTATTTTGTGTTGCAAATTGTCTTTGTTCTTATTTTCATTTTTAATTTTTCTTACTCTATCGTAGCGATTCTTATCTGTCTCATATTTGGTATTGCTATTCCTCTCTTTACGTTTGTATTTATGCACATCACTATTTCGTTTTTTTTTATGTTTATGAGTACACTTCTCTTTAGAGTCGGACTTTTTTCTCTTCTTCTTGCCTTTTCTAGAATGAGAATCTTTTGAATCGCTGGTAGTGCATGTGCTATTACTGTTGTTGTCGCTATCATTATTACTACTAGTATCACTGCTACTACTGCTAGATTTTATATTACAATTCACTTCTTTCTTCTTCAGATTTCTTGTTCTTTTCGTGCGATTTTTCTTTTCTAATAACTGTAGTTTCCTGTAATTCAATTATAAACATAAATAATCTTCTAATTTAATAAAATTTAAAAAATACTTATATTAAAGATATATTTTTAATTCCCAGATATTCTTATCATTAGTAAGAGAGTATATTATACATATATACTATGTATATATTATTATATGCTATGCATATATTACAACTATGTATATTATATAGTTCAATTAACTTACAATAATAATTTCTTTTTTTCTTTTTTCGATAAACATTTTAGAAAAGACAATTCTGACTGTTCTTCATCTTCAGAGATCATAGGGTGTTCATGTTCTGGAATTCGTAAATGCTGTTGTGCATCCAACACAGATCTGCAATACATATATATATATACAATATATAAAATAAATTAAATAATTTAATATCTATTTATACTCTATTAATCTGTTTCATAATTTAGGCTATTTATTTATTAAAACTTTTTTCTACATCATACACTTACAAATACATATAACATGCATGTAAATACATGTACACGCGCGCAAATAATATGTATTATAATGTAACATTACTTTTTTAGAGCCAAACCATCTTCTCGCATCTGTTGCACAAGTATCATAGTATCTGGAGCAGATGATACTTGCAAATTATTACTTGCCATTACAACACTCATTGCTTGACTATATAACGGACACTCCTTATCTAAAAATAATTTATTATTAAAGCTTGTTTTTTATTTTATATTTACAGCTCTTTAATGCAGTTACAAGATTACTATACTCAAGACTAATACAGAACTTTATAAATAAAATGGGGACTTATTTATTTGCTCCATAAATCTTTTCAGCAGCTTACTGAAGATGCGATGAGGGATAAGTATGAGATCAATTATCATTAAGTAAGCTATTTTGTCAATAACAGATAAAGCTTAAGACTCATTTGTTTAAAAAATAACTTGGTAATTTTCTAAAGAAGTAAAAAGTAATCTCATAATTCAATAAATTGTAAATATTATTAAATTACCTGTATTTATATGTCCCCATTTGTGACATTTGATACATCGTACATTCCTTACTTGTATACCAAAAGGTTGATCTCGTATCTCACTATCTCCTTTGCAATAACTTTCTCTTGGAGCATTATATTTCCGCTGCCACTCAAACTTGTATTCAGGTTCATTGTCTTCCTTCTCTCTTTCTTTTTTTGCTCCAGGAGGTGGTTCATACATGAAGTTCACACTAAGTTTATCCTTGCTTTCCTTGCTCAGCAATGCTCTGAAAAAAATTTTACTTTAGAAACCAGATTACTTATTATATAACATTGTAAACTTACTTATTATTATGAAGATCTTGTTCTTTCTCATATTGTACTCGCAGTTCTTCCTGCTTCTTCTTGTAAGCCTCTGCTTGCTGTTCTGCCATCCATACCTGACATAAAAAACATATATTTAACATAAAGGAATATATTCTGCTTATTATAAAATTATTTAAATATATAACAAAATCGCATACCTCAGCAGGATTTTTTAATTTTTTAATTTCTGTTGTAAAATATTTCTGAATATATATTATCTGTTATGCATAATAAAACCAATTGTTAAACTATCACATATTCAAAAACTATTTTACTTTTATAATTCAATACCAATATAAGATTGTTATTTATATTCTTTTTAAATTTTATTTGGAAACTTATTAAAGAGGTATTCCAAAAAGTTTTGAATTTATTACTACATAACTTATTTAACAAGTGGTATCACGATTAACAAATTAAGATTAATAAATTATAATATAAATATTAATTCTAATTAAAAACGAATATCAATAGTTACTCTTTATTTATTTATTTTTTTTTTATATTTCTTTTTATATTTTATATTATAAATTGGTCAATTTTTTTTCTTTCTCTCATACACATACACATATAATACAAAAAAGAATATCATGATTCAGATATGGAAATATAATAAATTTCAATAAAATGTGACTGCTAAATTATATGAAGAATCGATTTTTCAGTTAAAATTAAAATATTTTGTATGTTTATTATTTTAAAGTATAAGATATGACTTTTTTCACAGAGACTATATAAAAATATTTTCAGTTATAATAAAAAGATTATACTGCATTTTCATACTCGTTTTAAATTATCTCGTGATGCTGGATGAAAAAATTTCTTGCACATGTAATTGTTGAATCCTTTTCCCATTTTTAAACTATAATACTTTTCTTGCAATTTTATGAATACAGTTGCAAGTTGCAAGTTGCAATCTGTTGCAATCACATACTTTTACATATTATTCCTAGACCTAGACCCATGACCTCACAGCACAGACTTCTATATATTACTAGACTGCTAACTCCCTTATATACTGTACCAAAAAATTGACACCAAAAAGTATGTATAAAGCCCGTATCAGACTACGTATTGAAGATTGAAATTTGACCAATCAGGATAAAAGAAACTAAAATTTTCTTGTTCTGATTGGTCAAATTTCAACCTCAATGCATAGTCTGATACGTGCTTAAGGCCGGATTCACACCTTGGCAGAAAAGCAGAAAAGCAGAGGCCAATCAGAACTCGCGCTGAAAAAGCAAAATGTACTGCTTATTTTCCTTGGCAGAAAAGCAGAAAGCAGAAAAACAGAAGCCAATCAGAACTCGCGCTAAAAAAGCAGAATGTACTGCTTATTTTCAGCGCGAGTTCTGATTGGCCTCTGCTTTTCTGCTTTTCTGCCAAGGTGTAAATCCGGCCTAAGGGAGAATTCACACCTTGGCAGAAAAGCAGAAACCAATCAGAACTCGTGCTAGAAAAGCAGAAGCCAATCAGAATTCTTGTATAAAGCCCGTATCAGACTACGTATTGAAGATTGAAATTTGACCAATCAGGATAAAAGAAACTAAAATTTTCTTGTTCTGATTGGTCAAATTTCAACCTCAATGCATAGTCTGATACGTGCTTAAGGCCGGATTCACACCTTGGCAGAAAAGCAGAAAAGCAGAGGCCAATCAGAACTCGCGCTGAAAATAAGCAGTACATTCTGCTTTTTTAGCGCGAGTTCTGATTGGCTTCTGTTTTTCTGCTTTCTGCTTTTCTGCCAAGGTGTGAATCCGGCCTTA
>NW_021848826.1:58554-84548 GCF_003651465.1 Formica exsecta | reverse complement strand
AATGTACTGCTTATTTTCAGCGCGAGTTCTTCTGCTTTTCTGCTTTTCTGCTTTTCTGCCAAGGTGTAAATCCGGCCTAAGGGAGAATTCACACCTTGGCAGAAAAGCAGAAACCAATCAGCTAGAAAAGCAGAAAAGCAGAAGCCAATCAGAACTTAGGCCGGATTTACACCTTGGCAGAAAAGCAGAAAAGCAGAGGCCAATCAGAACTCGCGCTGAAAATAAGCAGTACATTCTGCTTTTTTAGCGCGAGTTCTGATTGGCTTCTGTTTTTCTGCTTTCTGCTTTTCTGCCAAGGTGTGAATCCGGCCTTACGTATGAGAAGTAAACATCTGCGCATGCGTGACTTAAGTAGAAATCAGTAGGAAAGAAGAAGATAGGAGCTGGATATGTAAATAGCCGATGTATACAGACGAAAAGTGTTTGTATGTGTGTGTGCTGTGTATGCATGTGTTGTGTACATACTTTTCGGGGCCATGTATTTCGTAAGAGTTAGGGTCACCGCACAAGCTTTTCCGTAATACATTACATTACGTTAAGTACTGATTCTAAACCTAAACTCGTACGTAATCTCAAACTTCAGTCAACGCACAGAGAAAATCGTAACGTAACAAAAGCATCCTACGTTACGATTTTGTTTGTGCGTTGACTGAAGTTTAAAATTACGTACGAGTTTAGGTTTAGAATCAGTACTTAACGTAACGTAATGCATTACGGAAAAGCTTGTGCGGTGGCCCTTAGCGGTCTAGTAATAGAGTATGTTTCCATCGAGAGTTCGAATCGGGTCATAGTTGAGTCATGCGGGGTCTACAATGCAGTCGTAAGAGCCCTAAGCCTTAAGAATTGACTAATCACAGTCGAGTATGAAAAGAATACTCGACTGTGATTAGTCAATTCTTAAGGCTTAGGGCTCTTACGACTGCATTGTAGACCCCGCATCAGAGTTGGGTTGGGGTGAGCGTTCTTATGGTGGAAACACCAAACTTAAAGTTGAACTCTACTCAATAAAATTTTAAGGTAAGGTTCAAATGAGGTTCGGTGGAAACGACAAGAGTCGAGTTAGTTGCAATGTTGCCAACAGAAGGAAATTGTGCTGTGTACATCGTGTTGTGGTTATACGAATACTTATATATTTTTTACAATAATGAGAATCATTTCTGCATATTACTTTGATACTGCGAAATTAACATTATCGCTCTCGGATCCATAATATTTTGTTATAAAAATTTAACCTTAATATGTCAGGATACTGACCGTTGTAGAGCTCCGTAAAGTTAGCCGGATTACTTTAACTTTTTAATAATTAAAATTATTTAATCGTTTGGTGGTCGTTTAGTGATGATTGGTAGCTTAATTAAAACGTTGGTGGTTAATCGTTTTTTTTAAATTAAATAATTAAAATATTGGTGTAAAGTTAGCCGGACATTTTTAATTTTTAGTCTAATCGATTAAATCAGGGCTTATTCGATGCAGAATCGTTAGGTGGTCACAAATCCTTTATTTACAACGTTTGGTGGTTTTATATGGTGTTATATAACATTTTGTCTGAATGTAATATCAGCATTATAGCTCTTGCAGATCAGCGCGATGACCAATAAGAGCTTTATTTTTTCCGAGAAGCAGAGCTCTCATTGGATATTGCGCGTCGCATCATTGCGCTGGTCTGCGAAAGCCATTAAGTCCGTGTCACACTACGCATTGTGGACTCGAATTGGATTTGAAGTACGGACTGCGAATCGTCATCCATCCAATCAAAGCGAAGTAGCCAAGGTTTTGATTGGATGATTGACGATTCGCAGTCCGTAATCCAAATCCGATCCGCGTCCGCAATGCGTAGTGTGACACGGGCTTTACACGACGAAGGCACGCGCAGACGCAGGATCAGCGCACATGGTTTTATAATCGTAGTAGCTTAATAATTAACTACCAAACGTTGTAATTAGACTACCAATCACCATCAAACGATTGTCTTTCAATTAAGACCAATTTGAACAAAATTGGTTGGTAAATAATATATTTGTTCGGCTAACTTTACAGCTTCCAGTTAGCCATCCCCACTACCTAACCGCACATGGTTTTTTTTACATTTTGGATAAATTATGGACCACCAAACGTTGTAAATAAAGGATTTGTGACCATCTAACGATTCTGCATCGAATAAGCCTTGATTTAATCGATTAGATTAAAAATTAAAAATGTCCGGCTAATTTCTCAGTTAGCCAAGTCTGTTCTAACAGATTTTGGCAAGGCCTGCTACAAATTATTGTCAGCAAGAAGGCTACGAATTGGGTACAAAAGTTGTTATTATGTCTAGGGCACGGTATGTGCTCAGTAGACGAAGGAAATTCCGGAAAAGGGGTAAAGTGTCGCCGGGGAGGGATGAACTCACAACAACCGGGGTACAAAGGTTGGACCACAGCCGAGTGACAATAGCAGAATAGCCGCTAAGCAAAATCTAAATTTGTCTAGTATTGATAATAATAATAGTAAGAATAATAAGGATGTTTCAAATGATTTCAGGAAGATAAATTGTGGATTATTAAAGTTGACTGACTAGGAAACTGTCAGCAACGTGCAAATGCTTGACAGGGATTTCTTTTATTATTAAAAGTGATGGAATAGGAACTGAGGTAGTGGTTTGGGGCAAATGGGCTGTCAGTCAATTGTTGAAATAACCTTGAGAATATAAGGGGTGTTAGTAATTGCGAGTACTTACTGCGTTGTAGCAAGTGATCTTTCTTTTAGCTAATGTACTTTATACTTGCTTAAAGCCTTTCCTTTCTCATATACATACCTCGGTCGTGGATGAGATAGGCTAGGTTGACGTAGACAGGTGTATGTTCAAAGTCTTTATTCTTGACTTATACAGGTTGAGCTTATGAATCTATCCGACTGACTGATTAAAAATGAAAGACACGCGGTTGCGTCTGAGACTAAGACGGTAAGAGACTAAGAGAATATTACTAGGTAATATGAAAAAGTTATATTAATATTATTAGCTTTATGGAGTCATTTGTTAAATTTGTTTCATGTCTGTTGATTAATTTCAAGTTTTAGTATTTCATGGATACGTTAAATAACCATATGGAACTAGAACAATAAGCAATTAGTAAAATTGATTAATAATGGAAATAAGGGCAAATGGTTAAATAATTGTTCTATATTCCATAAGCATAATGCAGAAATAGATGCGGTACTTAATTATTAGTTGAAATATGGCTTTGAAAAATGACGGGACGTCATAATATGACAAAGTATTACAAAATTTTATTATTTGAAATAGTATAGTTCAGTCGTTTACCGCTATGCGGCGTGTTATTCATATCTATACTCGTATTCATATTTTTGTCATGGGTGTATATAAAGCCTGCAAAATGTGACTAATAATTGTAATATATCTATCTCTCTCAGTTTAATTTTTGACACGATGCCTATACAGGATAATTCAAATATTGAACTGATTTTTAGAAAATCGAACAAATAATTTTTTGATTTTTACTTATTCCGGCAATTCCTGTCCAAAAAAATCTTTAATTTTATAAATCAAATTATTTAAATTTACCTATATGTTTTAACATATTAATATGTATTATTATATATAATTACTGTAACTGATATAATTTTTGTCGTCAAAAATTGCATTTATTTACAACGTTTGGTGGTCCATAATTTATCCAAAAAGTAAAAAAAACCATGTGCGTTGACCCTGCGCCTGCGCATGCCTTCGTCGTGTAATGGCTCTTGCAGCCAGCGCGATGACGCGTCGCACGATATCCAATGGGGGTAAATATAGCGAAAAGGGGACCCAGCCCCAATAATACACACACACACACACACGGGGTGGTGCAAGGGGGGCCTTCGGCCCCCCTCCCGCACCCACCCTGCCTGTAGGCAGGGTGGACCTCGCTTTACAATGTAGCATGTACTTTGTAAGTTTTTTTACTTTGTAAATTTTTTTTTTACGAATCATTTGTTGGTCGTTTGTTAGTACCCAATTTGACATCAGGATATGATTTCAACTTTTGGTTGCAATTGGGGCGCACTTGAGGACACAGTAGACCCTGAATTTGGCACCCTTGTTCCACAGGGAATTGTTTGCCGTTTGTTAGCAATCCGCAAGCAAATAGTTAGCTGGGTTTACACCAATATTTTAATTATTTAATAAAAGAAAACGATAGACCACCAAACGTTTTAATTATTGTTGGTTCATATTTGCCTTGAAAAATGAAAAAACTAATGCACTACGATGGAGAGATTGGGGAGGGGGGAATTGTTTGGAGTATTTCGTATGACGATGGACCACCAAACGTTTTAATTAGGCTACCAATCATCACCAAACGACCAACAAATGATTAGATAACTTTAATTATTAAAAAGTTAAAGTGGTCCGGCTAACTTTACGGAGCTCCGTTGTGGCTGCATAAAGTTAGCCGGACCACTTTAACTTTTTAACTACGATGGAGAGATTGGGGAGGGGGGAATTGTTTGGAGTATTTCGTATGACGATGCCGTGACATATACGTGAAATTTTAAGTGCAAAAGAATATAGTACAATTATTAATTGTTTACGGACAGCATGAAAAACACAGGTATTCAACAAAAAATCTGTATATAAATAATAAGGATATTCTAATAATTTTCTACATTGCCTACTGCACATACGAGAGATATCCTAACCTCTCGTATACCGGAAATAAGTTGGTGCTGGAAGCTCATATTTTTTAATAATTAAAAAATTTTTAATAATTAAAAACTTCCGGGTCTGGTTCTACCTAAAAAAAAACATGTAACGCGGTCACCTCGCTCGACGCTCGGATCGGCTCGTCGGTGTCCGGGTTCGAGAGGAGGGGAGATTCAAGCTTGCGTAGACACAGTATAGGTAGAAAGATAGTTTATTGAAAGCGAAATATCTACAGAGTAGCGTGCAGGGCCGGGCGGTGTTAGGCGTGCGCTTGGCGGCAAACGGGCGCTAGGATGCGAGCGTAGCGGGAAGTGCAAACGCGAAGCGGTCAGCGTGAAGCGGCGTGCAGCGCAGGTTTTTATGGAAAAGAGGTTTTTGATTAATATCAATACTAGATCTTACTGTTTCAGTAAGATCTAGTATTGATATTAATTAAAAACCTTTTTTATACGACGTACGATCCTAAATTTTAATTCAAAGGAGAAGTCTAAGGTATAGGAAAAATGTTGATCAAAGGCATTCTTCGATGCTCGATAACGTTGGAAATTCTGGAAAGAGGGTAGAGTGTCACCGGGGCAATAAACCTCGGCAACCGGGTTTCAAGGGTTGGCGTCAATCAAGGGCTTACTGTGAGCTCGATAGACGACAGTCGTCAAGGGCACAATGTGCTCGACAACGATGGAAATTTGGGAAAAGGGTGGAGTGTCGCCAGGGCAATAATGCTCGGCAACCGGGTTTCAAGGGTTGGCGTCAATCAAGGGCTTACTGTGAGCTCGATAGACGACAGTCGTCAAGGGCACAATGTGCTCGACAACGATGGAAATAAGCGGATTCGACTTAATATGACTTTATTTACATGCGCGTTAGCTTAGTATCTACGGTGACGTTATTTACACGCGGGTTAATCGCGACGCGGTTATCCCGGTCGGGCTTATTCCTAGCGGTTTATAATTACGGCGCGATTCGCAGGCGCGGACTTACAATTAACCGGACTTATTACTAGCAGGCTTAATTCTACGGAGCGGTTATAACTAGTGAGCTTATTACTATCCGGTCATAGTATTACGGCGCGGTTATAGCTAGCGGACTTATTACTAACGGCTTATAATTACGGCGCGGTATCTACATGCACTTATGACTATGGTTAGGCTAGGCGGCTGGGTATTGCCGGCAGGCCCGAATGTCACATCGAGCTCCGCCTGCAACGGAAACCGGAAAACCCGGCGGGGCTGAGAAAACCTCAGCCCGGGCTGGGACGAGGAACCGGAGAAACCCGGCAGGGCTGAGAAAACCTCAGCCCGTAAGGTAGAGAGAGCTAGAAAACCTGGCAGAGCTAAGAAAGCCTTAGCCCCAAGAGATAGTAGGTAGATCGGTGCCAGGAGCTGGGTGTCGGGACAGGATCTGGTCCCGATTAGTGATGCCAGAATGGCCACACTAGCAACACGCAACCAGAGTGGAGGGGAAGACGCACATAAGCGCAAACCGCGTACGTGTGAGCCCGACGCTTCGGCTGGCTTCGGATAGCAGAAGAGGACAGATATATTGTTTTCTGTCTCTCTCCTTCTTATTGAGCCGGCACGAAGACCGGGCGGTACGCGATCGCTTCTCGACTTTCGCTTCTTGCTATGCCTTAAATGTTTTTTTCAGCCTTTTCGTATGAGATATATTATTTATTATATATCTATTATATAATATATTTATGATTAAGATACGTATATAAATTACTTAAAGTTTTTAATCCACGTAAAAATGCATTTTAAATCGATGATTTGAAAGAAGGAATATCCGTGTGGAAATAACAAAAGGAAAAATCATACATTTTATTGTACGAAAAATGTATCGATTTTCCGACAAATGATTAAAAATAATGAAAAGTACTATAAGAAAGTTTAAATATTAAAAAAATATGTCATATAATAATATTTCACTTTAGTTTCTATACATATATATTTACAATATCGTTACGATACACAAACGTATATACGGACCACATATATACGTTTGTGTCGTTGTCAAACAATACTGAATGATGATTTTCCACACCACCTATATGAGGTACCACGCGCGTAGTTCCGGGCGGCGCCGCTACGCGGTGAAGGTCGAGCGAGCCAACCTGGAAGTAGAAAGCGGTCAAGCGGGGATATAAGGCGGACCCTCTGCGGAGAATTCGTATATTTGTTTTTAACAACTGAATCCGTTTCAATTGTAGAAACACCGATTCAATAATTGATTGTGACTCATGATAACAGCAAATCCGACTTCACACTACATAAAATCAATTTACTTTTCATCTGCAAAATGATAAAACTTTTTATTTAAAAGGATTATTTTTACCTATGGATTGACTATGTTAAATTCCAATTCAATTGCATTAAAACAGGTTTAATTATAACTTTATGAAATCGTATAATTTCGGATTGAGGTGAAGATATATCATCCAACATTAATCTCGCCTGAAGCGTACTAAATTCGATTTGACTATTTTCAATCGGTTTTAATACCGCATTTTCGGTGCAGAAGTCCCGATCGATTCGGATTACATTTTTTTAAATCCGTTTTAATCGACCATTTTTGGCAGGGAGTACTACCACGATCACAAGTTCCCGAAAAACGAAACGAGCAGCAGCAAGAGGTTCAGGAGATCTCCGATGAATCCGACGACGAGTTTACCGAGGTCGAGGAATTTCCGATTGCAAACAACCGGGCTCAACCACGACCTCAGGACAAACAAGGAAGACGAGCACTGAGGGATCGAACGAGTATACGACGCCCAAGGTAGTTCGAAGTGGATGTTGCCGAATATGTCGCGCCGAACACATACGACGAAGCAATGAGCAGCACAGATGCCGCGCAGTGGGCACGTGCTGTTCAAGAGGAGCTTCAAGCACACAAGAACAATCAAACTTGTTCAATCGTTCCAAGGACGCCGAAGCAAAAAGTCATTGATTCAAAGTGGGTATTTCGAGTCAAGAAGGACCCCGAAAGCGGTGATCAGAGGTTCAAGGCAAGACTCTGTGCGAAGGGCTTTATGCAGCGGCAGGGCATCGACTTCACAGAGATGTTTGCGCCTGTCGTACGCTATGACTCGCTCCGAGTTCTGCTGGCGACGGTGGCTGAGAGGGATTTCAAACTTCTGCAGTTTGACGTGCAAACTGCGTTCT
The DNA here is from genome assembly GCF_003651465.1 of Formica exsecta. Taxonomy (NCBI): domain Eukaryota; kingdom Metazoa; phylum Arthropoda; class Insecta; order Hymenoptera; family Formicidae; genus Formica; species Formica exsecta. The sequence continues at coordinate 76,706 of NW_021848826.1, read as the reverse complement.
TGTACGGCGAGCTCAGCAAGGACATCTTTATGGAAATCCCCGAGGGAATCAACGTCAAGAAAGAAGGAAGGAGTGTGACGAAAAGCATCGTGTGCAAGCTCAAAAAGTCACTGTACGGACTCAAACAAGCCCCGAGATGCTGGAATTAAAAATTCACGAAATTTTTGAGTCAGTACGAATTCGTTGCTTAGAACATGTATAAATGGAAGGGGAATGCCTTTGTTTCCCGATAGAAAAACATGTCGGAAGGAAGTAAGAAAGAAAATCATAGTTATTTCTCTCTTGTGAGTTACTTTGCTCAAAAGTGCGCATGCGCGGCCATGTGTGTGTACACAAAAGTATGTATACTACAGACACGATGCTTGTATGTGTAGTTACTCACAAGAGAGAGGCAATTACAATTTCTTTCTCACTTCCTTCGACACTTTTCAGCCTGCTATTCTCCTTCCATTTATATATGTTCTAAGGTTTGTTGCGAGTGAAGCGGACGAGTGCGTCTTTATCGGAAAATTCGAGAGCAAGGATGTATATCTGGCGTTGTTCGTGGACGACGGGTTAATGGCGGCCGAATCGAAGGCTGTTCTCGACGTCATAACGAGCGAGCTGAGCAAAGCGTTCAAGATTACAATTCGCGACGCGAAAGTGTTTGTAGGACTACAAATAAAACGAAATAGAGACACTAAGTTGCTTTCTATACATCAAGCGGCGTACACGGCAAAAGTTATCGAGAGATTCGGGATGAGTAGTTCGAAAGCGATAGGCATGCCGGCCGATCCGCATACGGCTCTTCTTCCGGTAGAGAACGACGAACAGACGGTAAACGTACCGTATAGAGAGGCTATCGGGTCTCTATTGTTTTTGGCCATAGTTTCGAGGCCGGACATAGCATTTGCGGTAAATGCAGTGAGTAAATTCACAAGCAATCACAACGTCTCGCATTGGCGCGCGGTGAAGAAAATTCTCGCGTATTTGAACGGCACGATACATTACGGAATAGAGTATCGAAGCGGCGGTAGCGATTCGGGGCTCATCGGCTTCTCTGATGCAGATTTTGCGGGGGACATAGATACTAGGCGATCGACAACGGGATATGTTTTCTATTTATCGAACGGTCCGGTTACGTGGACCTCTCAAAAACAGAAACTCGTAACCCTAAGTACGACGGAGTCCGAATACGTTGCAGCCGAAGCAGCATCGAGAGAAGCGGTGTGGCTCAGAGGTTTACTGAAAAGCCTCGGTCGCAAGTGCGATGGAGCAACAAAGTTATACGTGGACAATCAGAGTGCGATTAAGCTCGTAAAAAACGCGGAGTTTCACAAGCGCACAAAGCATATCGATATTCGATATCACTCAATAAGAGAGAAAGTTAAAAGAAAAGATATCCAAGTAGAATACATACCCTCAGAGGCACAGCGTGCAGATATCTTTACAAAGGCGTTGCCAAAAGAGCGTTTCAAAATGTTGCGAGAGAGCCTTAGCATGTGCGAGATCTAGAAGCGCTCAAACGGCGGTAGTGTTAAGGCAAGTGTTTATCGCGTTCATATTCCTTTCTGTTTCGCGCGTATTAATGCTCGTGATGTATCGAGTCTCGCTCGGGCACTTCCGTGTGTCGCGATCCCACGTATAATCAATCGATTCTAGTCGGGCAGTATCAGAGGGAATCCGGTACGAAGCAGTCACCTGTATCTTAAAGACGCGAGTATTGTAACCGAGAACACGAGGCGAGTCAGCCATATTAAGAAAATAAATTCTATCTTCTTTGCTAAAGCCTTTCTCTCCTTTTTGCCCGAAACTCTTCCGCTTTGCATCAACAATATCATTTAAAGATTTATGGTTTTCTTTTTCAGAAAATTTAAAATCATTACATACATTTTTTACAAGCTCTGGTTTCAAAAAATGTTTGGAAATTCTTATTAAAAGTTCCAATGACTTTGGCTGCAACAAGTGAACTCTTGTTTCCACAGCTTGAAAAAATGCATTAAAAGAATTTAAAAAATTTAAAATATGTTTTAAAAATAACAAATATGCTTTTACATTCGGATTTTCCATCACAGATAATAAATTGTCTCCTGATTTAGTTTTTTCACTTATAATCATTTCAGTCAAAAAAAGCTTTGTAGTATCCCAAAAATCAAGAAGTCTCACAACACATGAATGGTGAGATAGCCATCGCCTAGTAGATAATTTTAAAATTTTACGGTTTGTTTCCTGAAAACATTCAGTAAATTCTTCATAAATAGCAGCACGCTTAGGACTACTATTAATATAATTTGCTATCTTTTTTAAAAACTCCTCGCAATATTCCGGTATTTTAGCACATGCAGCATGTGCAGCTAATGCCGCGGAATGGCATGGACATGGAAATGTTAATAAATTTGTACAAAATTCTTCTAACTTTTTTTTAAATGAGAGATGTTTACCTGTCATGACAGATGCATTGTCGCATGACAAGGCAACAATATTTCCAAATGGAATGTTTAATTTCCACATTTCACATTTAAATGCATTAAATAATTTTTCCGTGCTACTATTTTTTGCGTCAATATTAATTAATTTAATAATAGTAAATCAAATTATTATTATTTGTATTTTTTAAGAAAGTTTAATATTTAATTTTTATCTTCTCCTTTCTTTTACATAATATATTGTATTTTTATAGAAGAAATAAATGGAGATGCTGCAAATTAGCAACAGTTGATGCAACAGTTGTTGCATCAACAAAAATTGCAAGAAGAGAGGCAACAACTGTTGCATCAACAATTGCAATATTTGCAAAAGAAGCAGGAGAAGGAGTAGCAGCAGCAGCAGCAGCAGCAGCAGCAGGAGCTGCAGCCACAGCCGCCGCCGGAAAAAAATGGATGAAAATGGTATTTTTATTATTTATTCTTTTTCATTAAAATATTAATAAATATGCATAGTTATATTGTCATTCATTGTTTATTACTTATCTGTATATATCTATTTTTTCAGACATACATACAAAAAGAGCAGGCGGCCGATCCCGCGCCCGCTAGTATTACCAGCGGGGTGGCAGGGGATTAAAAAATAAAGGTAGGCCGAGGAAGGGGCGGCCCTGGCGGCCGGGAAAGAGGCGTCCCTGGCGGCCGAGGAAGAGGCGTCCCTGGCGGCCGACACGAGCGGTGGCGTATGCGCAAGCAGGATAGGTATAGCCGGAAGAGAAAGCGAGGCATGCAAGGTTATATACATATATTTACAGATATTTACAGGTAGTATTTCGGGACGACTCTGTCGTTACATCACCCCCCACCCTTTCGTGTAACACGTGCCGGTGCGGCCTGGTGGTGGGTGGCCCGCTTGAGGAGGGTGCTCCGGAGGATCCCGTCATGGTTGAAGCGGGTGACCCACTGGCCCTCCGAAGTCCATTGCCGGAACCGACGTTTTACGTGCCTGGCGCGATGGGGAACGCGGATTGTTCGCCCGGGCGCTACGTGGACCGTGGTCGGCTCCGGGAGGCGGACTCCCACGGGTTGCTGTCGGCTGGCGGCTGCTGGTCGCCGGGTCGGCGGCGCATGGTGTTGGCCGCGGTCCGGTGGCTTCGGCGATGTGTCGGCTGACGTTTGGGGCCGGGCGCCCGATTGCTGGAGCTGTTGATCGCGCCGGTGGCCGTGGTTGCGGTTCCGCTGCTGGTTGTGGCGGTGCTTGCGTGACGGTCGGGCTGGCGACCGGTCGGGGCCGGACGTCTCGCGGCGCTGCGGCCGGCCTTGTCGTCGGGCGTGCGGTCCTTGTTGTCCGCCTGTTGGCGATCCGGCGGAGGCGGCGGGGTGGCCAGGAGGAGGACTTTTCCGTAATGCATTATGTTACGTTAAGTACTGATTCTAAACCTAAACTCGTACGTAATCTTAAACTTCAGTCAACGCACAGAGAAAATCGTAACGTAACAAAAGCATACTACGTTACGGTTTTGTTTAAAGATTGGAATTTGACTAATCAGAACAAAAAGGATTAAAATCTTTTCGGAAAATATGTTTTTCCAAGAAAATGATTGGTTTTTTTTCCTAATATATCATAAAAAGATTAATTATACAAGTGGAGCAAGGTAATTATTCAGAATCACGGCTCCACTTGCAAATAAGCTGCAAATTTTTTTACGGACTTTTTATGTTTAGAAAGAAATATAAATAACCATTTTTAGTTGGGGGAGGCCCCAAAAAAGTTATAGACCAAAAAAGGGTAAAGGAAGTGGAGCCCCCCCGTAGGGGGAGGGCGGAACCCACTGCGTTCACGCATACACTTTCCTATCCACACAACATAATTGTGGGGTGGACCTCGCTTGGCTTTGTAAACTATATGCGTGGACACAGTGGGTTCTGATCACTGTTGAAGTCACTACAAAGAGTTTTACCGAGAGATCCGATCATATTTGTCAAAATTCAGAGAAGACTTTATTCAAAATAATTACCATAATTACCCTTTTTTGGTCTATAACTTTTTTTTTGGCCCTCCCCCAACTAAAAATGGTTATTTCTATGACATGGATACCGATCATCCCCCACCCCCTGGTACGCGGGGGTAAGAAGGGGGTTGAAAATTTTAAATTGGGTTAAGGGTCGAGTGGGGGCTCATTTGAAAGGTCTTTTCATAACAAACACACTCTTAAAATTTTAAGTCGCTACGACTCCCTCATTCAAAATGGCGGCCGTTCAAATTTCGAAATTTCATGCACTTAGTGTTATCCAGGATCAACTGCGTGGAAGTGACATGAATTTGATCCCTTGTGTGTGTGTGTGTGTGTGTGTGTGTATGTGTGTGTGTGGGCGCGTGTGGCTAAACAAGTGTAAATGTGTACATAGTAGTGATAGGTTGCAGAACAGACGATTGAAAACTGTTATCTCTCTTTAATGATTCAAAACCTTTTACTCCGTGTTTTAAAATCAATTTTACTCATTGTCAGTGTGTTAAAGTAAATGCTGAAAGTGGCTGCCATTTACTTCCTGATAATATGCCAATCTTTGATAGAATGCAGAAATGGCTCTATGATTCGTTTCAAAAGGTATCAAATCTATTTCATCCCTTATTCGCTGTATCAATTTTTGGATGCTTTCAGGTTTTGTTTTGTAAACCTTACTCTTCAGGCATCCCCATAGATAATAATCAAGAGGAGTTAGATCTGGTGACCGAGATGGCCAATCTTCTCCTCCCTCATTTCTGTTCCTTCTTTCTATCCACCGTAATGGAAAACTCTCATTTAAAATTTGACGTGGCCGTAAACCAAAATGAGCAGGAGCTCCATCATGCTGAAACCATATTTCTTCGAAATTATTTGGAAAAATATTTCGTATGGCTGGAATTATTTGATCTACAAGTAATCTCTCATATCTTTGAGCGTTCAGATTTAAAAAAAAAAAACGGCCCTGTTAAGTAGCCGTCTATTATTCCACACCATACATTAATTTTTTGTGGATATTGTGTGTGAGTTTCCCGCACCCAATTTGGATTCTCATCTGACTAGAAACGAAAATTTTGATTATTAACTTCTTCCGTTAACGTGAAAGTTGCCTCGTCTGTAAAAACAATTTGATAAGGGAAGATGGGCCGGACATCTATTAGTGCCATCATTCTTTCACAAAAACCTATACGACGCTCCAGATCTCCGTCTTGCAATTCTTGAACATATTGTAATTTGTATGGATAGAACTTGTTTTTCTTTAAAATTCTCCAAACGGACTTGGGAGCAATATCGTGAATTTGAGCGGCTCTGTTAATAGTAGAATTGGGATCTTCAATAAATGTCTGCATAATATCAAGTTGTTTTTCTTCGTTAGTGGCAGACGATGATCTCCCTGATTTAGGGCGACTTTTTACACTACCAGTTTCTCTAAAACGTTCTATTGTTTTTAAGACAGTGGACTTATTAATTCGACGATTCGGATACGTCTCATTAAATAATCGAGCGACAGCAGCGTACGATCGCTCGTTGTAACCCCATCCACGCATCATGAGGATAGTGATTCTTTCACGTTCCGACAATTCGCCAGCCATTTTTAAAACGTTTAATTTTTAATCTGCCTAAAATCTGTGAAAACAACTGATTTTGAGTAGCCGTGAGAACAACTGATTTTGAGTAGCCGTGAGAACAACTGATTTTGAGTAGCCGTGAGAACAACTGATTTTGAGTAGCCGTGAGAACAACTGATTTTGAGTAGCCGTGAGAACAACTGATTTTGAGTAGCCGTGAGAACAACTGATTTTGAGTAGCCGTGAGAACAACTGATTTTGAGTAGCCGTGAGAACAACTGATTTTGAGTAGCCGTGAGAACAACTGATTTTGAGTAGCCGTGAGAACAACTGATTTTGAGTAGCCGTGAGAACAACTGATTTTGAGTAGCCGTGAGAACAATTTTGAGTAGTCGTGAGAACAACTGATTTTGAGTAGTCATGAGAACAACTGATTTTGAGTAGCCGTGAGAACAATTTTGAGTAGTCGTGAGAACAACTGATTTTGAGTAGCCGTGAGAACAATTTTGAGTAGTCGTGAGAACAACTGATTTTGAGTAGCCGTGAGAACAATTTTGAGTAGTCGTGAGAACAACTGATTTTGAGTAGCCGTGAGAACAATTTTGAGTAGTCGTGAGAACAACTGATTTTGAGTAGCCGCGAGAATAACTGATTTTATGTAGCCGTGAGAACAATGTGAAAAACTTACCTCTATCTTGCCTTACATGGTAGGATCCTCCTCATTTATTTAAAATCAGTTGTTCTCACGGCTACTCAAAATTAGTTGTTTTTACAGATTTTAGGCAGATTAAAAATTAAACGTTTTAAAAATGGCTGGCGAATTGTCGGAACGTGAAAGAATCACTATTTTCATGATGCGTGGATGGGGTGACAACGAGCGATCGTAACGTAACAAAAGCATACTACGTTACGATTTTGTTTGTGCGTTGACTGAAGTTTAAGATTACGTACGAGTTTAGGTTTAGAATCAGTACTTAACGTAACGTACTGCATTACGGAAAAGCTTGTGCGGTGGCCCTAAGACGGTCTTGAAATAAGAACTGACTATGAATACCGGCCTATGAATACCGGCCATGGATTGATATTTTCATAGGGCGCGTTCCACTTAACGACCGCAACGCTCGCGAGCATCATCTGTCTTTGTTTAACACGTGGCCATCGGGATTTCTACAGGTAACATCCCCTGAGACACACCTGAAAGGAAGGATGATGAATACGACTCAATCATCATCCTGAAACATCGAGGGACTTAGGGTGTGTTCCGATATACACTGCCAGTACTGGCAGTGCTGAAAAATTGTTCCGTTATTAGCACGCAGTGTGCTGCGACAGCATCTAGTTCCATCAATGACGTCATAAATGGTAGCCATATTGCTACTGCGGTTACTGCAGCTCCCGAGGTGAAGCAGTTACAGTGCAACATGGCGTCGTGCAATAAAATAGAATTGCACTATAATTACTGCAAAGTCGTTCCGAAATATAAAATCATAATGCTACTGACAGTGCCAAAGTAATTTTGGAACGTTGCGGCAGTGAACTGTTATGACGTCATGGATGGTTGTAACGCCGGCAAAAAGGGAACACACCCAAAGATGAAATGATACCGTGAGCGTTGCGGTCATTAAGTGGAACGGACCCATGGCGGTCAGCCAATCAGCAAGCGGAACGCCATTGTCGCTTCTCTGATTATATAGAATTCTAGAAAAAATAAAGCTCTCATTGGATATCGCCCATCGTTCATCGCTCATCGCGTCCAGTGTGCGAGGGCCATATTACGCGGAAAATATCAGGGTATCAATCATGTAACTTTTCCCCTAGAGCGGAAAAGTGAAAAATTTTGATTTCAATGCTAATATTTTTCACTTTTCACGTTTCCGCCCTAGGGAAAAAATTACATGATTGGTACCATGATGTCAGCCAATACTTTTTAGTAATAAACAGATTTTATGATAACTGATAAATGTAATCGACAGGAAATCGTTTGTGATTTACAAATATACCAATGTTACGTTTGTGAATTGATAAATTTTTTAATTACGTGCAAAACAAGTTTATTTTATAATTGTAGTGCGCATGCGCAAAGTATGCACAGACTTTGGGACGCGTGACGATTTCCGCCACGCGTTAAGGTGCCTTTACATGGCAGCGTTAAGCGTCGAGCGTCTGCGCAGAAAAATGCGCAGAATTTAAACGAGATAGATTCTAGGCTGAAATTAGATTCTGCGCAATTCTCTGCGCAGACGCTCGACGCTTAACGCTGCCATGTAAAGGCACCTTTAGGCCGATATTACATTTGTCGTACGACAAACTTTTTAAGCGAGCTTCATAAAGTTAGCCGGTCAACATTCACTTTTATAATTTCTTTTTTACGAATCGTTTGTTGGTCGATGCCCTTTTCTACGTGGGCATCGGCCCCCACTCCTTAAATAAAGGCAAACGCTCGGTCTAGATATACTATGTCTATGGTTGGTTGTTTGTTGGTGATTGTTGGCCTAATTACAACGTTTGTTGATTAATATTTTTTTTTGAAAATACGAAAACAAAATTTTGTGTAAAGTTAAACGGAAAGATATTATTTTTGTTTCAAACTTAGTTCAATCGATGCGCAATCGTTTGTTGGTCACGGAAAAACTAATTAAAACGTTTGTTGGCTCATATTTGCCTTGAAAAACGAAAAAACTAATGCACTCTGATGGAACGGGGAGGGGGGGTGCAGTCGTTTGGAGTATTTCGTATGACGATGCCGTGACATATACGTGAAATTTTAAGTGCGAAAGAATACAGTACAATTATTAGTTGTTTACGGACAGCATGAAAAACACAGGTATGCAACAAAAAATCTGTATATAAATAATAAGGTTATTCTAATAGTTTTCTACCATAGACATATAGAATGGACAGAGTGTTGCAATACATTTTGATCAATTTTCATTTATCTGTCCCTACGCTTATTTTGCTTATAAAAATCCCTACAAATAGGAAAAAATCCCTACCAGTGGCAACACTGGTTGCAATAGACAAACGCGTGCTTGCTGTAGAAAGAGAGGTACTACATGGGAGGCCTGTTTTGTCTCTTTTCCTAGCATCTCATTGGTGAATTTGTCCCCTCCATATAGAAAAGCTCTCTTTGTGGGCAGGAGCCCTGAGTATACTTTGCGCATGCGCACTACAATTATAAAAAAAACTTGTTTTGCATGTAATTAAAAAATTTATCAATTCACAAATGTAACATTGGTATATTTGTAAATCACAAACGATTTCCTATTAATTACAGTTATCAGTTATCACAAAATCTGTTACTATAAAGTTCCGGCTAACATCATGACCAAACTAAAATTGCTAATTACAAAAAACCTAATTTGTCACAAACGTTGAGAACAGACTCACAATCAATCACAAACGATTTACAAACGAAATACATTCAGAAAAATTAAAAATAATCAGAGTGCACATCAATCGAATTCGCTATTGTTTGGTCATGATGTTAAGGTGCCTTAAAGGTACCTTTACATGGCAGCGTCAAGCGTCGAGCGTCTGCGTAGAAAATTGCGCAGAATCTAATTTCAGCCTAGAATCTATCTCTTTTAAATTCTGCGCATTTTTCTGCGCAGACGCTCGACGCTTAATGCTGCCATGTAAAGGCACCTTAACGCTGCCATGTAAAGGCACCTTTACTGGCCAACTTATTTATTTCGCACATGCGCACTCTATTTTGGTCAACACAAAATCGGGAAAGTTGCGCTACTGTATATACTGTGACTTTACTTCATGGTTGGCCCCTATACCGCCATCTCGTCTGTCATTATAAGGAAGAAGAAGAATAATAAAACGAGAACAGAAACGCTTTGATTTCTAAAGCAAACATTTTTTGAGTGTATTCGAAAAATAGATCAAAATGGAAACAAATTTGCAGGCGCATCTTTAGTGTTTGACAATAATGAGATTATTCTAGGAAGCATCAGATTATATTCCCTATAAAGCGGATGTTGAAATTATATCTATACAATTGCGAGAACAATTTTTCCAACAGTTATTCCTGTATTATCGTGAACTATTCCTAGTTTTATTGAGTTTCTTTGTAAACTACGAAGCACAACAAACGAGAAGATTCGGAGAAAAACCAAGTTTCCTTAACTTTAATAAAGTCAGAACATTCGATTTAGTCGAAAGATTCTTCGCGATGATTTTGATATTTCTGCGAAAATCGTATCGGTGATGCTTAAAACGACGAACTTGCCAGCGTGATATCACCGATAGGTGACGTTTGATTCCGAAGGTTACTCAACTGACAAATCGTCTCGGAAGTTTAAACAGGTTCAGACTAGGCCTTGTGTGTTGCATATTTGAATCTTTGTATACTGAAGAAAAAGTTGACATGGCTTCGGCGATATTGCAGGTAAGTGCAAAATATATAGATTATTTCATTAGCAGAACGAGAGTAATAATAAATTCAACATAACAATGATTTTGTAGAAAGCCATAGATCTTGTGACAAAGGCTACAGAGGAAGATCGCAATAAAAACTATGAGGAGGCCCTTAGATTATATGAACACGGTGTCGAATATTTTTTACATTCAATCAAATGTATGACAATGAGCACTTAATATAAAATTATGTAGTATTTGGCATTGCTCTAATATATTAACCCTACTAAAAAATTATTCCATTTAATAATGAAAATGATTATATGAATTTAGCACAATTGATATTTTTTATAATGGATTTCAGATGAGACACATGGAGATAAAGTAAAAGAAAGTATAAGAGCAAAATGTATGCAGTATTTAGAAAGAGCAGAAAAATTAAAAGCTTACTTGAAAAAAAGTAAGAAGAAACCAATTAAAGCTGGAGAAGATAATGTCAAGAATGAAGATAAAAAAAGTGACAGTGGTGATAGCGATACTGATAGCGATCCCGAAAAGAAAAAATTGCAGAACAAATTAGAAGGTGTTATAATGACCGAAGGCACAAATGTTAAATGGAGTGATGTGATTGGTCTTGACGGAGCTAAAGAAGCTTTGAAAGAAGCTGTTATTCTACCGATGCATTTCCCTTATCTTTTTACTGGAAGACGCATACCTTGGAAGGGTATTCTATTGTTTGGAGTACGTATATTCTAAAATTTGATAAAGTTAATTTGTAATATACACAACTCTTATATCATGATTTAAAATACAGGATATTAGAAAAAAAGATCATATATTTTGAGAACAGGTAGTATTGATCGAAACAAGAAAAGAAAAAAAAAGTAATTAGTATGGGTCCTACAATTAATATCTTCGTAAATACAGGCTATCTTTCTATTTGAGCTCTTTTTTTTTTCTTATTGGTTGTGTCACTTCTATAATGCAGTAAACAAAAAGAATACTTATTAATTTTGCAGTCAGCATTATAGGAGGTGCTCTATGCGGTTCCCATTCATTGTCACGCATTTTTCAACTCTATGTCTCAGAGAATCATGCATTCTTCCAAACATACCTGCCTGTTTTCAGATGCTACCTATCTATAAACCCAATGTTATGATCCAATGTTACTATAGAAAAACTAGTAAATACTATTTTGTGTACTGCATTGTAGAGGTGATATAACCAATAAGAAAAGGACAAAGAGCTCAAATAGAAAGATAGCCTATATCTTCAAAGATATTAATTGTAGGACCCATGTTAATTAGACTTTTTTTTCTTGTTTTGATCAATACTACTAAAAATATGTGACCCTTTTTTTAACATCCTGTACATTTTTAACCTGCCATTTATAGCCACCAGGTACTGGTAAATCATATTTGGCAAAGGCAGTAGCAACAGAAGCTAATCAAGCTACTTTCTTTTCTGCATCATCATCAGATTTAGTGAGCAAATGGTTAGGAGAGTCAGAGAAACTTGTAAAAAATTTGTTTGAATTAGCAAGACAAAAGGAACGTAGTATTATATTTATCGATGAGATAGATTCTCTGTGCTCGTCGCGTTCAGACAATGAGTCAGAATCTGCAAGGAGGATAAAAACAGAATTTCTAGTTCAGATGCAAGGTATGCTCAAAGAATTAATATTTTATTGGCCAAAGCAAATAAACAAACTGTTGCATTAATATTTTTTTATATCCCCCAAAAATAAAGGTGTAGGAAACCATAATGAGAATATACTTGTACTGGGAGCCACCAATATACCTTGGGTTTTGGATTCTGCAATCAGGCGAAGATTTGAAAAGAGAATTTACATTCCATTGCCTGAAAAACAAGCGCGCGCTGCTATGTTTAAGCTTCATTTGGGTAATACATCGCATTGTATAACAGAAGAAGATTTTAAAAAATTAGCAGCGTCTACTGAAGGTTACTCGGGAGCCGATATAAGCATCATTGTACGGGATGCTCTAATGCAACCAATTCGACAAGTACAAACGGCTACACACTTTAAGCGCGTTACAGGACCGTCACCGAAGGATCCTTCCATTATTGTCAATGATTTACTTACTCCATGCTCCCCTGGTGATCCAGCTGCTATAGAAATGAATTGGATGGAGATAGATGGCGACAAATTGTTTGAACCACCAGTTACTATGGTAAGTTTTTCAAAAACAATTTTTATTCTTTTTCTTTTTATACAGAGTGTTTTATGTTTAAACACGCTAATTTAAAATATGAATTTATACGATCTCAACATAAGTATATACAAAAAAATTGTCATGCTTTCTGTAATAAAGATTTAAACATACTATTACTTTACTTATTATAATCTAATAATAATTTTATAACTCCTATATTCAAAATGTTTAGTTGTCAATATCTTTTAAACAAAACATTTACGATCATATCTCAGGAACTTCATTTACTTATTATAAGATCATATTTTAAATTCATATTTTAAGTTAGAATATTTAATCCTAACACATCCTGTATATTTACAAAGAAAGTATATATATTTTAGTATGTGATATTATTATTTTAGAAAGATATGTTAAAATCGCTAGCAACGACCCGTCCTACTGTAAATGAAGAAGATTTGACAAAGCTAGAAAAATTTAAAGAAGATTTTGGTCAAGAGGGTTGAGAAGTTTTTGAGCTTTTCCGTAATTAAGTAAACGGATTTATAATTCATCTCAAAGTCTTTAGTTATCTACGCTCGCCTTATTCTTCTTACAATAACATTTAACTTAAATGTCTATATAAATATACTCGAAAACGAGTTTTTTCCCCTTATTTAGTTCTCTTTTTAAGCGCGAAACGACTACAACCTGGCATTATATAAGCTTATCGCTTATTTACTTGGCGAAAATAGTACATAAATTAAGAAATAAACCACATATATTTTGAGATAAAAATTCTTAGATTTATAAAACAGAGAAGGGGTAGATTATTTTTCATTATGAAATGCAAAGTAGAAAATGATGAAGTATATGACAAACTTTGTGTTTAATGCTTTATAATATAAAAACGCTTTGATATGTATCTAATAACTTAATTGCGTAAATCATATATTTATATAGATTTATATATAAATTTGTTTGCAGTTATTTTCTTATCACCTTTGATTATGGTTTTAACTGTTCTTGTGTACTATTTGATTATTCTGATTCATGCGGTTTCAATAGTGATCGCCCGCGGGAATCGAATTGCGCGGTTAGATAATTTAAGAAATTCACTAACTGAAAAAAATAGAGCATAATGAGTATTATGTAATACGCTGAGTGTTACATACACATATGTATTGCCGATATTCAGGATGGTGTTTTCATGTAAATTGTTTTTATTGTTAACTGAAAATAAATAACAAACTGTATACTAATATAAAAGTAATGAGAATTTGCGACGGTTTTAGGGAGGACAATGCCTTAGAAATTCCGAATCCATATAAACGACCGTTATGGTAATATCATCGCGAAATATTCGGACTACTTCACTTGGCAGAGTTAATGTTTGCGACAATTTGGCATGATCTATTCCATATTCTGTACCACCTAAAGCGTTTCTCAGTAAATGCGTCGCTGCGTTGTTATCAAGAGGTTTCTTTTTCAAGCCTTCCTTACGTTGCAGCAACATTTCGTTTATATCCAACAATTTCATATTTTTACGGGGTAATCTCAATGGACTAAGCGTAACTTTGCCGCTCATATGTTCTCCTACCAAGCGTACAGCTTGCAATGGTGAAATCAGTTCCCACAATCCATCACTAGCTATTATAAGAAACTTGTCTCTAGGTGTCAACCTATGATATTTGACATCTGGATTGGCCGTTAGGTACGGTGGTGTATGATAATTCGGAGGAATCGCTGCCTTTCCGAAAAACGGCACAATTTTTTTCATAATATCCTTATTCCATTTATAGCGAAAATCACCTAGCGAACGAAGTGGCGCCAATTGTCCGAGCAGTCTTTCCATTTTAATCACAGTTGATCTCTCGTTTGATGGATGTTCTGACAAGATTCTCTCTACCTCCGCGCGATTATCGGCATTATGCTCTACCGTCATTATTTTAGCCGACCATCCATCATTCTCTACACAATAAATTTTATTGATGTATTAATCATAATTAATATTAAATAAACAAAGAGGTAACAAAAAAGAAAAGCATTGAACCTGAGAGCACCCCTAATACGGCGTTACAATCGCCAACGCCAGCAACATGGAGATGAGGGCCGTCTATATGAGCCACAACAGCTACTGCACCTGACATTGCAACAGCAAGAGTTCTTGCATCTTTCCTATTCAGTTGCGACAAAGCTTCGTTCGATAAGTCATTATCTAGTCTAAGAAACGCATTTTCCAAAGCCATTTCCATTTGAAATTCTTTCCTGATATCTGATTGTACCAAGTCTTTTACAAAATTTAAAAAGCTTGCCTGGTAAAGATCTTTAATCTCGGCTACAAATTCTACTTTATCATTGAAGGTTTGAAGCAATTCTAATTTTTTGTCAGAATTAACAGAATTCAAGTATTGTTGCAGTAATTTTGTTGGTAACAAACACGCTGATATATAACAAAATAGTCTTTTCGATATCACTTGTGCACAGGCACCACCGCCATGACCATCGAAAACTCCCAATAATACACCTATAAATAAGAGATTGGGAAAACATAACTAGTCATAATGCATTTGTAGTAATATGGATCACCCAAGAATCTGTGAATGTCAATGTCTGGCAATAAAATTATGTCTATCTGAGTTATCTATGTAAGTAAAATTTGGATTAAATTTTTTTCAAACAGATATAAAATTTCGTGAAATTAAAAAAAAATAAACTAAAGTTTTGCTCCTGTATACCTTTAGTTAATAAACATTGGGCCTCTGCTCGTGTATCTTCTATAGGATTATTAGATGCTAATTGATTGGAATCGTAATATTTTACAGAACCCAAACCAGAGAATTCTTTGGTATATTCATTAGCTTGCAAAATGTTTGTGACCTGTAACAGAGTAACATGTGTAATGTAAATATACATACACACAAAATATATAAAAAAAATAATAATAGGGTGTTCACAAAATACTTGGACAAACTTTGGGGGTGAGTTCTCCATACAAAAAAAAATATCATAAATATATGTCCGGAAATACCTAATTTATGAGTTATAATCAAAAGAGTACATTCAATTTAGTACTATGACCTGACCTAAATCCATTAATTTTTATCTGTAAAGACACTTAAAAGCCCTCGTTTATGCAAATTGAAAATGAAGAGATGCTTCACCAATGTATCGTAGATGCCTGCAAAACTTTTGCAGCTATCATGGGATCTTTAAAAGGTTGCAATAGTCCATGATCCAATGTGTCCATGCGTGCATTAAAGCAGGTGGAGGACATTTTGAGCATTTGTTATGAATTGTGAGTAGATAAACAATTGAATTGAACATGTATTACATTGATCGTGTGTCATTGTAGACATTTTCTGTCAGTTTTTATCGTTGAAATCTTTCGATTATAACTCATAAACCAAATACTTCTGGACATATGTTTATGACATTTTCTTCTTGTTTTTGTGTAGAAAATTCACTCCCAAAGTTTGTTGAAGTATTTCTGAAATACCCTGTATATACATATAATATATGTATATAAATAATAATATACATTATGTATATATATATATATATATATATATATAGAAGTTTGGCACGTACCTCTTGTGGCGTGAGCCGTGGTAATGCCGTATATAACCGTTGGAAGCTTCTGCTGCCGCGGGACTCACTTGTTCTAACATGTACATGTCGAAAATTTTTAACAAAATTGCAGCCAACTTTCTGCAAGACCATCCCGAATATAGCACACCTTGACACCGTGCTAATATTCTGTTTTTTCTCCGTTTTTCCAATACATTTTCTCTATTTCTTACAGGTTAAGGATAAAAATATATAACAATGCGTTCGTAATTGTTATGCAGACTTTCTTATATCGCAATTTGCGTAATAAATGAGTTTTTTTTCTCTTTTCTCGAAAATTAATTAAAGAAGCGAAAACTTTTCAAATAATAAATGATTCATATACGTCTTATTATTGTTTTTTCGTCTATCTAAATGGCTGGCAGGCTTCGATATGAATTTGTCTATACGTCACTACTAGTGTTTTCAAATGTAGCAGGTTTAGGGCCAATTTCACCAAGCTCGTTTATGTCCGTATCAGACTACGCATTGAAGATTGAAATTTGACCAATCAGAATAAAGAAATTTTAGTCCTTTTTGTTCTGATTAGTCAAATTCCAATCTTTAATCTTCAATTTTCAATGCGTAGTCTGATACGGGCTTTAGGGTGCGAACCTATGCAGCGGAATAGCGTAAAGCCCGTGTTACACTACGCATTGCGGACTCGAATCGGATTTGGAGTACGGACTGCGAATCGTCATTCATCCATTTAGAGCGAAGTACCCAAGGATCTGATTGGATGATTGACGATTCGCAGTCCGTAATCCAAATCCGATCCGCGTCCGCAATGCGTAGTGTGACACGGGCTTAATGGCCCTCGCACACTGATCGCAATGAGCGATGAGCGATGTGCGATATCCAATGAGAGCTCTATTTTTTCGGAAAAACAGAAACCGAGCGCGCCATTTTTCAAATTATTCATTTTTCCTTAATTCATTTAAGAAATATTAACACTAAAAGAAAATGATTTAAATCAAACGGTAAATTGTAAACTTTTTGTTTGGTTACAGTATGTGTGTAATTCATTCAGCTATATATACAAGGTCCAATTAAAGTTCAATATAATTGTTTTAAAAAACTTGGCATATTTGAAAAAATTAATAAATTTATTGGATTCAAATAAATATTTATTTCAATACTCTTTTACACATCATTTATTCAAAACAAGTAAATATTTATTTAGTTTGAAAAGGATTTCTTACATCAAATAAATATTTTTTCAAATCAATGTTATTAATTTCAAATAAATGATGTGCGAAGAAATGATAAACATTTATTTGATTTCAATTTTTTTTTTCAATGTTAATATTTTTTAAATGAATTAAAGAAAACTGAATAATTTGAAAAATGGCGCGCTCGGTTTCTGTTGCGCAGGCGCTAAATACTTTTGCGCATGCGCACAATGTCTTGACATCCCGCAAAATGTATAATAAGGACCAATTTCATCAAGTCCGGTTAGATGAACCGACGGTTAAAATTAGCAGGGTGGCCAACAGAAAATAGAGGTGAAGGAAAATCAAGCATTCATGTCATTTCAGTTAACCACTCTGCTAATTTTAACCGTCGGTTCATCTAATCGGACTTGGTAAAATTGGCCCTAAAGCAATTATTAATTTTTTTTCTCAATAAATACTGTAGATAATTAATTTTTAAAGATGGAGCAAATTTAAACAAAAAAGAAGCAATTTTTCTGTGTCTTGAAAACCTTCAAATTCTAATGATTTTCATTTATATTGACATTTACATTGTTATTAACTTTATCATTTATTTATAAAAAAAGTAAAATGGAGCAAATTATAAAAAATGTATATTATGAAAAAACAAATTAAGCTGATTTTTTTCATGTATTGTAAGTTTAATTACTATGTAGGTCGCTAGCTGGGAGATTGGTGGTGAGCGAGAGAGAACGTAAGGGGCACGGAACAGAGTACGTCCTTTTCTACGTGCACCTTGGCCCGCACTCCTCAACATTCGGTCTAGATATACTATGTCTATGGCCGGTATTCATAGGCCGGTATTCATAGTCAGTTCTTATTTCAAGACCGTCTT
>NW_021848826.1:27412-57632 GCF_003651465.1 Formica exsecta | reverse complement strand
TTTTTTTAGTCCTTTTTGTTCTGATTAGTCAAATTCCAATCTTTAATCTTCAATTTTCAATGCGTAGTCTGATACGGGCTTTAGGCGAACCTATAGAATAATTGCTCCTTTTTTTTTTAATTTGCTCTACTTTCAAAAATTAATTATCTACAGCATTTATTAAGAAAAAAATTAATAATTGCTTTTATACATTTTGCGGGATGTCAAGACATTGTGCGCATACGCAAAAGTATTTAGTGCTTGGGCTGCGTTCGAGAACGTCACCCGTGTGCACCGAGCGTCATTTTATCCTTGTTTTTTACTGAAAGTTGAACAAAGATAGAACGACGCTCGTGTGCACACGTGATGTTCTCGAACGCGACCTTGAGCAACAGAAACCGAGCGTGCCATTTTTCAAATTATTTATTTTTCTTTAATTCATTTAGGAAATATTAGCACTGAAAGAAAATGATTGAAATCAAACGGTGAATTGTAAACTTTCTGTTTTGTTACAGTATGTGTGTAATTCATTCAGCTATATATACAAGGTCCAATTAAAGTTCAATATAATTGTTTTAAAAAACTTGGCATATTTGAAAAAATTAATAAATTTATTGGATTCAAATAAATATTTATTTCAATACTCTTTTACACATCATTTATTCAAAACAAGTAAATATTTATTTAATTTGAAAAGGATTTCTTACATCAAATAAATATTTTTTCAAATCAATGTTATTAATTTCAAATAAATGATGTGCGAAGAAATGATAAACATTTATTTGATTTCAATTTTTTTTTTCAATGTTAATATTTTTTAAATGAATTAAAGAAAACTGAATAATTTGAAAAATGGCGCGCTCGGTTTCTGTTGCGCAGGCGCTAAATACTTTTGCGCATGCGCACAATGTCTTGACATCCCGCAAAATGTATAATAAGGACCAATTTCATCAAGTCCGGTTAGATGAACCGACGGTTAAAATTAGCAGGGTGGCCAACAGAAAATAGAGGTGAAGGAAAATCAAGCATTCATGTCATTTCAGTTAACCACTCTGCTAATTTTAACCGTCGGTTCATCTAATCGGACTTGGTAAAATTGGCCCTAAAGCAATTATTAATTTTTTTTCTCAATAAATACTGTAGATAATTAATTTTTAAAGATGGAGCAAATTCAAACAAAAAAGGAGCAATTTTTCTGTACCTTGAGAACCTTCAAATTCTAATGATTTTCATTTATATTGATGTTTACATTGTTATTAACTTTATCATTTATTTATAAAAAAAGTAAAATTGAGCGAATTATAAAAAATGTATATTATAAAAGAGCAAATTAAGCAGATCTTTTTCATGTATCATAAGTTTAATTACTATGTAGGTCGCTGGCTGAGAGCTTGGTGGGTTAGTGGTTACTATGGTATCACTGCTGGGCTGCGTTCGGAAACGTCACCCGTGTGCACACGAGTGTCGTTCTATCTTTGTTATGTACCAAAAGTTAAACAAAGATAGAACGACACTCCTGTGCACACGGGTGATGTTTCCGAACGCAGCCCTGCATCTGCGTAGTTAGAACAATGGCGGGTTCGGCTCTCAGACGATTGATGGCGGAATACAAACGTGAGGATCCGCTTTTTAGTCTTTTAGCACACTGCGTTAACATTATTTCGTATATTAATGACATTCTACGGGAAGCTTTTCTCGCCATCGCGACATCCTCTCTCCTTTCTCGTCGAACAATAATGTCTGCACGACGAACTTGCAGAACTAACCTTGAATCCACCGGAAGGCATCATCGCTGGCCCGATTAATGAGGAAAACTTCTTCGAATGGGAGGCTCTCATTACGTAAGTTTTTTCATTAGTCGGTTTATTTTCAAAAAATTATCGTTGATTCGCTAACGTGTGTATTGTGCAAATAATTTTTCTAAACCGGTCTCTATACGGTTTTAAACAAAACGTCAAACAATTAATGACGTGTAAATAATACTTTTATATGCACATACAAGCATTTTTATAAATTTTTCATAATGTTAGTGGAGTTGAATATTTTTAGTGGACCAGAAGGAACATGCTTTGAAGGTGGAGTGTTTCCGGCAAAATTAATATTTCCTCCAGATTATCCACTAAGTCCACCAAAGATGCAATTCACCTGTGAAATATTTCATCCTAATAGTAAGATACTGTGCTATTAAAATTATGATAAATGCTTAATTTGACCCATTTCACTTAAATTTCGATAAGAATATATTTAAAAATATACATGGTGTCCCAGAATTAGACTAACAAACTTCAGGTGATTATAAAGGATACCAAAACAAGCCAATTTTGTGAATAAACCTGTGTCCGCAAATGAGCCGTTTTGGCACTAGATACTATAAAAAGAATTATAAACTGTTAAAAAGTTATGTTTGTGAAAATTAATAAAAAAGCAAAAAAAGAAAAATAAGAAAAAAGAAAAGGTGGGTGAAAGGTGGAATCCTTTTTTTTGGCATTGCTTCTCCAAAAAATTTTACTCTGATCTAATTCTAATTTTTTCTGATCATTGTCAATTGAGACTATGAATTTCATATTTATTTTATTTTATATTTCAGATTTTGCGTGTTTGTTCATAGCACACATCCATATCATATTTCTTCAATATGGAAGTTTTTTAACCTTCACGAATATTATATTTTTAACAGTTTATAACCTTTTATAGTAAGCAGACGATTTTTACTTTTCAAATCTTTGTTTCTGTACGAAAAGACGCCAAAGAAGTGTATTTTTATCAAAATTTAAGTGAAACAAGTCAAATTAAATATTTACTAAAATTATTAAGCATAAAATGAAATAGATTTAAAAGTTATGAAGTGTATAATAATATAAAGCATGATCTTAAATATAAAGCATTATCTTTTTCTAAAAATATAAATATAAAGCATTATCTTTTTCTTAAAAGTTTATGCAGATGGAAGAGTCTGCATAAGCATATTACATGCACCTGGTGATGATCCAATGGGTTATGAAAGCAGTGCAGAAAGATGGAGTCCAGTGCAGAGCGTGGAGAAGATATTGTTGAGTGTAGTAAGTATGCTAGCAGAACCGAACGACGAGAGTGGTGCTAATGTGGATGCTGCCAAAATGTGGAGAGAGGATCGCAGTGAATTTGAGAGGATAGCTCAAAAACTCGTACGAAAAACCCTGGGTATCCCTTAAAATAGGACACACAATGTTTATTTAAAAAAAAAATAAAATAAAATAAAAAAAAGGAAAAGTCTGATTATAATTATTACTTTTATCAAAAAATATAAATAAATAAGGCCTTTACGAGCAATATATGGATGAACAATTTAGTTTTAATTTTAATTTATTATAATAAAAATTGTGAGACGTTTCGACACTCTACTTGTGTCTCCTCAGCCATTCAAAAAATTAACAATAAGGCGCCCGGCGCAAGATCAAGCATACCTCATGGTTTGATCAATACAATGTATATATGGCATCCATCACCTCTATCAGCGGTCGCAAATGTGCTCCTCATGTGGTCCAATGACTTTGAATTTTAAGTGAAGTCATTGTGTTTTCACAGATGAAATCAAACGTCATGTTGGTAAAATTTGTTTGTATCGCAATGCATAGTCAGTTATTATCTGTCAATATTTTACATCATTACTATTATATATAAACTAATATTACAATCAAATGCAAAAATCACTTACAATTTTTATTCCTACTAGTCAAACGAAAGAACAATATTATGTAAAGGAAGTTATCTAGCGCTGTCACTGACTCGAAAAAAAAATTATTTTATGTAATAAATTAAAATTAAAACTAAATTGTTCATCCATATATTGCTCGTAAAGGCCTTATTTATTTATATTTTTTGTTAAATTTTAACGAGCCTACTTTTAATTGTTATTACTTTTATGTTTCTTGTTGGCACATTCCTATATGAACAAATTTTTTCTATGCAACAATAATTTTTTTTTATGTATAAGTTATTCCTTGTATGTTCCACTGATTATTTGCACGTAGGATATGTGATTGATCTTATTAAGAGCTTTAAATAGTTACAAAGGTATATATATATACAGGATGTCCGGTAAAGATTGTGCCAACGCTCGTGAACGGATAAAGCACAGTAAACTGAACAAAAAAGTCCTGTAATATTTTTTTATATAACGCTTAATAAAGGAGATATTATTGAGTAAAGTGTGGTAAATCACCTATATATATTATAATATTATTAGCATTTTGCAGGCTTTATATACACTCATGACAAGAATTTGAATACGGGTATAGATAATGGATAACGCGCCGTGTAGCGGTAAGCAACTGAGCTATACTATTTTAAATATTAGTTAATTTGCAGATTCTGTTCAGTTTTTTCTGCCAATCTGCCGTTAGATTCTGCACGCCAGATCTTGCTCAGTTTCTGCCGACAATCTAATGTCAGTCATGTCAGCAAACTTTGCTCGGTTTCTGCCCCCAATTTGCTGTCTAGTTATGTTAGCAAGCTTTGCCCCCCCCCCACACACACACACACGCACACACACATACACCCACACACACATATCATTTCACTCTGTGATGAACCGTTAATAAAGGACAGGATTCGCTTCTTGCGTTCGAATGCATGATTGATGTTAAGTATTAGCACTTAAAATTATCAATCAATCCCATAAATTATTTTAGGATGATGTTAATTATCATAATCATATATATGGTGCGACATCATTTTTGTGTAAATGTACATCAGTGTAAATTTAATGTATTATCAACTAATATATTTAGATATATTTTATTTCCTTCTTCCTCACCTCTGAGTAGGGAATTAAATTAAATACATTTATAATATTTTATAAAGATATATGGGGTGCATTTAAAATGTCTCAGTCTCTGAGTAGTTGATTTGATTCGAAAGTTTTCTTTGATAATTCCTAAAAAAGTTGAATTAAAATAAATCCGTTTCCATAACAATTCTATAGTAATTTTTGATACTTTTTTAAATACATACGTTCTTAAATTATTTTATAGAAAAAAATCCATATTAGATGAAATAATTAATTAATAGATCATCATATATAATAAGTAATCTCTGATTGAAATTGCATTTGCGATTTTAAAGTTAAAGCAAATTCATTTTTTTAACGATCAATTTTTTATCAAATATTTAATCATATTTGGGTAATATATATAATGAATGTAAATTAACTGCAAGAATAGTCAATGTGATAAAATCTAAAATATATGATAAAAACTCAACAATTTTCTCACTTCTACTTAATATTTTTAAAAATGAACTTGCTTGTTTCTTGCACTTAGATCTTTGCAATTCGTTCTTTTTCATTCTTTCCCGTTTCATCGTAGTAAAAACAATAAAACTTTGTATGCGCGCGCGTATGTACATATTTTATAAGTAGTAAATAATATTTTACAATAATTTAACTGAAAAATAGAGTATTTGTGTCTAGTATTCAGCAATTATATTAGAATAAAATAAAATTTTTTAATATGTGTATATAGCTGTTTCAACCGCAGTATATCTTGTACGTTTTTTTATCTCTAAAATGCTATCTATACCTCTCTAAGACAAATATTTCTATTGGTTTTTTCTCGATCCGCTATTATATATCGAAAAGATTACAACCTTTTTTAATGATACTTTGGTTTTCCAAATATTTAATTTTTTAACCATTTAAAAAAAAGTATAATTTACCTGTAACATTTAAATTAGGTAATAAATTATCTCAATATATTTTTGCGCATTTTTTTTCATTTATATTAATAACACAAGATATACATAAGATATATCGTAAACATACAATTACATATGATTACAACAAACTATAGAAAAAAGAACTTTCTACAATTAATCTTAATATTTTCAATCTACTTTCATAAATTTTAAATAATGTGTCCCCTAATACTATGCGAATATCTATCTTAAGAAAACATAATTTATGTAATAATCATGTAAAAATCTTTGTACGCAAAATTATATATTTAACAGTGAACATGAGAATATGTACAAATGTTGTACTCTGGATACAGTTTTATACTTTGGCATGCGAAAGAAGAAGCATTTCACATTCTGTGTCAAGCGACTATACTATCAAAGTTAAACTTTCGAACGAAGCAAAAATTTATTTCCCTTACAATAGAGAGATATCCCTATGGATGTCATGTTTTAAAACTTCATTACGAGTTAACAAGGTTGGGTAAGTTAATTTTTTTTTAACTAAGGTAAGTTTGAAGTTAATAGCCCAAGAATTAACTAAGTTTGCGTTACAAGTTACTTAAACAAAAATTAACTTAGTTAAAGTTAATAAAGTTAAAAAATTATTAACTTATAGAAGTTAAAAATTTATTCTCTATCCAACAGCGAATCGACACATCCGACAAATTTGTTGTACAACAAATGAAATATTCGCATTACGATCAATCATTTTCACACGACTTTAATATTGATGAATTATTTTAACTTGTATAAAAAAAGTTAATAAGTTAATGTTAATGCATTTAAAAATAACTAGTTTAAGTTAAAAGTTAACACGTTTAAAATTAACTAAGTTAAGTTAAAAGTTATTAACTTTTCAACTTTTTAATTTAATTTTTAACTGTTTAACTATAGTTACTACCCAACCCTGCGAGTTAATTGGAAAATCTAAAGCAACATACACAATTAGTACCGGAATATTCTATATTCTATAAAATGCTCAATTTGTAATTGGGATGTTTTGCTTTTGATAAGACGGTTCTAATATCGCAACTATCTATTTATCAATAATATCACATTTTGCTAGAAGAAAAATACATTCAAAAGGAATTGTTCTTCGCAGCGCAGACATCGAAAGTTATAAATACATGTATATAAAAACATTTGATATAAATACACTTACTACCGTCCTTTAATCATGTTATCGTCGATGGAAATTTGAGTTACTTAAACGAGCTCTCTTGCTCGAATTGGCGCATTTAACGCTAAACTCAAATTTTGTTATCCGTCGAAATGTGTCCGTTATTCATTTTAAGAATCACTTCGATTATTGCACTTAGCTTCGACATGCTGCAACCTTGAAGGGCTCCCGCTTGGCACAGAATGCTGCGGCTTTCCTACAATTAATTTTTAAAATCCATTGCATCAATAACGATTAATGAAAACGCCAATTAACCGATTAAATAAACTTTTATTTTATCAATATATATTATTTGCTAGAAAAATAATCTGTAGAAATTTAATTAATTAAAAACTAACAATAAAAAATGATTGCACTAAAGTTATTTATGTTTGGTTGAAATTAGTTTGAATTATAATTTAGATCAATTCAAAAAAAAAAGTCCATATATATATACATTTCATATTTTGCTTTTTGTAAAAAAAAATGCAAAAATTATTTTTCTAATTACTTTTCAATTATTCTTATTCTTTTTCCTGTACATACGAACAGAGATTATGCAAGAGAAAAAAACACACACATACATATATATATATATATATATATATATGTATGTGTGTGTTTTTTTCTCTTGCATAATCTCTGTTCGTATGTACAGGAAAAAGAATAAGAATAATTGAAAAGTAATTAGAAAAATAATTTTTGCATTTTTTTTTACAAAAAGCAAAATATGAAATGAGAACAAATTACCCATATATAATTATATGTAAATTTATATGTGATTATATATAGGTAATTTCCTCCTCACTTCTCAAAATTTCTATTTTTCTAAAAAAAAAACCAAAAAACAATGCGATAATTATTTGCGGGTAAACTATAAGATTAATTAAAACATAATTAAACATTTAATTTAAATTAATTTAAATCGACTAAGTTACTCAATTATGTTAATTAAAATTAAGTTGATGCAATTCAAAAGTTTTTCCGTTAATCTATTACTAATTCGAATTATTACTTACTGTCACATCAATTCACCAAGCCTGTTAATACAAATGTGATTTTTAAAATGAGTTTAGAAAATAAGACGCTCACGCTCTCTTAACAGCTAGAATTTTCTTGCAAGTAAAATCACACATTCGTGTGTGTGCGCGGGCGTGTGCGTGTGCGTATGCTCTTATGACATATAAATATGTTCATTATAAAATCTTACGATAAATTTTTACATTAATGTACACTCTTCCGCCCTCCCCTCCCATGATCTTGATATTAACATATCAAAACGATAACTACCCTGCCGAAAATGTTCGATTAAAACTGATTTAAAAAAAAGTAATCCGAATCGATCGGGATTTCAGCACCGAAAATACGGTATTAAAACCGATTGAAAATAGTCCAATCGAATTTAGTACACGCTTCAGGCGGATTAATGTTGGGTGATATACATCCACCTCAATCCGAAATTATACGATTTCATAAGTTATAATTAAATCGGTTTTAATGCGATGTGAATCTGTCGGAGGACGACAAAAGTAATTCGGATTAGAAATAATCCGCGAAAACGGATATTAAAACCGATTATAATTCATTCGGAATTAAAATCGATTACTTTTTAATCCGGGCGCGGATAAAACGGATTATGTTTTAATCGGTTTTAATCGAACATTTTCGGCAGGGTATATAAATAATCTTCAAAAGATGTTAGTTGGCGCTTATTGTTTATTAAAAAGTTATTAACAAGTAAAAGTACATGCAAAGCGAGATTTGAACTTGGACTGACATGAAAGGGAGATTCAAAATGTTGGACATAATTTATATAGGTATTATTATATGCATACCCCCCCATGTATATTTTACAAATACTCATATAAATCTTTATATATGATATTCAAAAATATTAAAAATTGAAAAGAATATGTGTGTGTGGGCAGAGGAGATGGGTTTGCAATTATCCATGAAACGCGACCTCAATTCTATTATGCCCGTATCAGACTACGCATTGAAAATTGAAGATTGAAGATTAAAGATTGGAATTTGACTATCCAGAACAAAAGGGACTAAAATTTCTTTGTCCTGATTGGTCAAATTTCAATCTTGAATCTTGAATCTCAATATTCAATGCGTAATCTGATACGGACTTTAGGGGTATGTAAAAGTTTTAGTCCTTTTTTTCAGCGTTCTGGGTACCGATCATGTAACGTTTTTCCTAGGGCGGAAACATGAAAAGTGAAAAATATTAGCATTGAAATCAATGGTAAAATTTTTCACTATTCATTTTTCCGCCCTAGGGGAAAAGTTACATGATCGATGATGGTATAATTATTTTAAATTCAAATAATTTTCCGCCTTTTTGTATATTTGCAAGGTTGATATCAAACTATCTGAAACGCCATATTTTATGATTTAATGGTACACATAACCTTACAAAATAACAGTGAACATGACGAGCGTCGAAAAACTTTATATTCGACACTGCATTCGGTATGAGTTCCAGCAAGGAAAAAACGCTGCTAAAGCATGTGAATCAATTTGCTCTATTTTTGGTGAAATTATTTGGCCGAAAAAATGGAAGAAACAAGACTATTTACTGGTCAAGGAAGTCGGAAAGTTGTTTTGCAACACGATAATGCTAGGCCTCATGTTGCTCAGACCACTCAGCAAACCATCTTTAATTTGGGCTGGGAAGTTCTTCCGCGGCGTACTCACCTGACTTGGCGCCTTTGGATTATCATCTATTTCGATCGATGCAATAAGCTTTAGCCGGACAGCGCTTTCGAGATGTGGCAGAGATACGAAAATGGCTCGATGATTTCATTGCCTCCAAACCCATGTCTTTTTTTCGCAACGGAATCCGAAACTTGCCAGAAAGGAGGTAAAAGGTTATAGATAATGAGGGAAAATATTTTGAAGATTGATTTGTAGTACTTATATTATATATAAATAAAAGAAAATTAAAAAAAGAGACTAAGACTTTTGCATACCCCTAATACATCATTCGGTGCTTTCGGTGCAAAACAAGATCTATAAATATACAGTTTCATATAAGTTTGCAACTTTTTGCGCAAAATGAGATTTCTCTTTGGTAAAACTCTCGAAGTTGGGCCTATACGCCGATGACCTTGACCTTGACATATGTTGTCAAGGAGGTTCTTCTGAGTAATTCTCTGCAAGAATTAAGTGGCGGACGGCATTAGTTTAAACGATACAACGGTAAATATACAGAAAGAGGACAATCATCGTCCTAAGTGACTCTGACCTTGAAAAAAGTAGCGGTCACGATCCGTTCAAAAGTTATAAAGCATTAAAGAGTGAACTTCACTTTGTCTTGCAAAGTACATGCGTGGATGCAGTGGATTCTGCCCCCCCCCCTACGGGGGGGCTTCACTTCCGGAAGATATAACCTAACCCAAACCTATTTTTGATTTAAAATTAAAATTTGGTTTGAATTACGTTATATAACCCAAATTGTAGCTTCGGGGTGAAATTTTTTCGGATTGGGGGTGCAGGGGGAGGGGCCCCGCCCCTTCCCGCCCACGCGTTAAAATCGTAAGCCTTTTTCAATAAAAAAATAATAGATTATTACAGCATACACAAACTTTAATGTGAAACTTTAATTTGTCATATCTTTTAAACGAATGCTTTCCCCCACTTTTTGGTGCCGAAAAAGATGATGCTATTAAAATCTTGCGCGACGTCTATGATAAAACATCTGTCATAGATTGTGAACTATTAGCGTATGCTGTGGATGAACTTTTGTCTGAAACCTTGAGACGAGGTGATGTATTTTAATATAAATAAATGTGATAAAAAATGAAAAAATGATTATGTATTTCTTTCGCTTCCCTTTCTTGCTTGCGCTATCCTTCTCCTACATACGTGCATGCCTCGCGTAAGCGTTCTTCGTAAAGTGATACATCCCCTACTCCAGGCCTGTCTAACCCGCGGCCCGCGGGCCACGAGTGGCTCTTCCCCCTACCTCTGAGCTCAGGCTCGGCTCCCCCCACTCTTCCAACCGACGGCTCTTCCAGCTTTCGATGCTTGTTCTCCGCTTGCTTGTCTTATCTCTAGCTCGCTAGCATCGTGCGTTTTATATCGCGAAATAAATATCACGAAATATCGCTTATTGCTTCCACGTTACGACGCGTATGCAAAGTACAGCTTGAACGAGACCTAAATGCTACTTGTTAATTATAATTGATTATAATTACTATATTTTCTCTATTAATTCATTATTAGTATTTCCTTTTATTATTAATATTACTATATTATTATTATATCACGTCACATTATTTATCCATGTTACTACAACTTTAAATAACATTCGTATCCCTACTATTATTATTAACCTTATAACATTTTAGTAATATCATGTCAAAAAGAAAGCTTGACATGTCCAATCGTCAATTTTACTGCCTTATGCGTAAATAAGAACGTTTACGACGCTGCGCGTCGAGACTGTGAGCTGCGGAAACACGCGATGGTGGGGGAAGTCTAAAGCGGTAAGAATGGGATCGGTTGCTCCTCCGCTCCTGGCGGTTAGACAGGCCTGATTTACAGCATCGTGAGATGAAAAATTTTGCTGTCCATTTGCTTCAAACTTTTTGACAAACCAAAACAAGACAAATGTTTGCTACACAATTGTTGTCAAAATTATAGCACACCTTGTCGCAAAGCTTTGGCAAAACGTGATTTTAACATTCTTGGCAATCTGGGAATAGATGGTGTGGGATAATCCTCACTTCGCCTTGCAAAGTATATGTCAAGCGGGGAGGGCAATTATAGATCTCGTTTTGCACTGTACATATGGATCGGTGTGGGGAGAAATTCGCTTCGTGTGGAAGTTGCAAATCCATGCAGAACTGTACAATTATATACCTCTTTTCGTACTGTAAGCAGAGGGCGGTGTTCCACATATGAAACTTTAAGTTGCTATATCTTCTAAACTAAGCCGTCCGCCACTTAATTCTTGCGGAGAATTACTCAGAAGAACCTCCTTGACAACATATGTCAAGGTCAAGGTCATCTGCGTATAGGCCCAACTTCGAGAGTTTTACCCTCTCTTTTCCTCTACCTTCCTCCCTCCCTCCCTTCCTCTCTCCCTCCCTCTCCCCCCCCCTCTCTCTCTCTGTCTCTCTTTACCCCATATTAATTTCAAAGCAAAACAAAATCTAAGATAGTGGTACATTGAAATAACATACTACACAGGGCTCTAGTCCGCTAGCGAGATTATCCCTACTCTCATTTCACGAAATTGCACACAGATCTACGTATTGCGCGATTGGATCGTTACTCCCATTCACGCTACTCGGGAGTGGCTTAGCATGTGTGGAAGGGATGTTATCTGCTATTTTGAAGTTCCACTGTAATTGTACGGTTCCATATGGATTTATAGCTTTTGCGCGATGTGAGATAATCCTACATTGCCCAATATTCTCAAGTTCAAAGATAAAAATAAAGTAAAAGAAGGTGATTTTCAATGGTATCGAATTAGGTGGGATCTTGCTTCGCATCAAAAGTTGAAAACCCATATGAACTGCATAATTACCCAGTCAGCCACGTCTGTTCTAACAGATATTGCCAAGTGCTTGCTACAAATTATTGTCAGCAACAACGGGAGACATTTTTGGAAGAGAGCCGCCATCTTGAGTCTCGCGACGGATGACATTCCGTGCAGACGTATTAGCCGATTACGACATTATAATTATTATTTGTTCTGAGCTCTGTGTTTGGTTGAGTTCCATTATTAAAGTTCCTTTTGTTCTTTCTAATAAAGTGTATTCTTTATTTACGGCGTGGTGCGCGAGTGACGAGAGTGAGGAGAGAATGCGACAGCTGGACTACACCAATAACCAGCTAAGTCGTTTTAATAATAGAGAGTTATTAGAGCGAACTGAGCGCGGAAATTTAAATAATGAAATCGGTTATAAATTGAAGCCTGACATTTTCGACGGAAGTGTTCCTTTGCGAGAGTTCTTCGCTCAATTCCATCTGATAGCACGGGCGAATATGTGGTCCGATTCGGTTAAAACGGTCGCGTTAGCGTCATGTTTAAGGAGACAAGCGCGTTCCGTATTAGATGGAATTTGTGAGATAGAGAATTTAAAGTTCGAGGAATTAAAATCAAGGTTGGAATTGCGTTTTGGGGAAGGGCATTTAGCCCAGACATATTATACGCAATTCACTAACAGAAAACAAAAAAGTTCTGAAGATCTAGCTACATTGGGCGCAGATTTGGAACGTCTCTCGCGATTGACTTACTCCAAATGCTCACACGAGGTGAGAGATAAAATTGCTTGTGCGCAATTTATCGCTGCATTATCAGACGGATTTATTAAGCGCACGCTTCAATTAGAAAGTGTAACATCTTTAAAATTGGCTATAGAAAGGGCTATGGCAGTTGGAGTTACGGGAGAATATTTTTAAGAGGAAAATTTTAAAAAACATTAATTATTATGTGTGTGATTATTATGATATTTGTTTTGTTGATAAGTGTATTATTTGGTTTTATGTTTTTGTGTTCAGCGGGAGCTGTTCAGGGTAGACTTCGCGGAAAGTTACGAGATAAAAGGATTGGGACTATTGGAGCGATTGTCGAACTGTGAGGAAAGAAAACTGTCTCGCCCACGGTTTTTGATTCGTGGTTTTCCCGTGCGGACGAAGGGCAAATGCCGAGACAGGGACTTGGGGAATCCTCATTTGAGGATGTTGGGTCCACGGTAGATAACCCCCTCTTGTCCGAAGATTCCCGAGATGCAACAGCGTTGAGGAAAAGAGATTTCCGGAAAATTGGCAGAGTACGAGGGATACCAGAGCGCAAAATCGAAGAATGCATTGACGGTCGATTGGATTCAATATGGCGTTTCGCTCGGTAACTTGGGCAGGAGTCCAAGGTAGAGCAGGAAGATTCGTCAGAATCCTGGAATCGGCGTGAAGACGTGCTGGTGATTGATTGGATTCAATAGAATGAATTGCTCGGTAACCTGGACAGGAGTCTGGGGCAGAGCAAGAAGATTCATTAGGAATCCTGGAGTCAATATGCACCGGTGGGATGTCTCTTCGTTATTGATTGTCGGGACGACAATTTTGAAGAGGGTAGTGTTGCGGCCCTGGATTTCATCCTTGTATCTGAAGTATGCCGTCTCCGAGAGATTGTTTCCAAGCGCGTTGCCGGGGGTTTGTTGAACAACAACGGGAGACATTTTGGAAGAGAGCCGCCATCTTGAGTCTCGCGACGGATGACATTCCGTGCAGACGTATTAGCCGATTACAACATTATAATTATTATTTGTTCTGAGTTCTGTGTTTGGTTAAGTTCCATTATTAAAGTTCCTTTTGTTCTTTCTAATAAAGTGTATTCTTTATTTACGGCGTGGTGCACGAGTGTCGGTTGTGTTACGCGTGTTCGAGATTTATCGAGATAGTCCGCGGACGCAACAATATTATAATATATATATTTCTATCAGTTCAATTTTTGACAATTCTTATACAGGAAATTCAGATATTGAACTGATTTTTGTGACAAAAGTTTTGAGCGAATTTGATGCCAATTTGGCAACAATTTGTTATCAAATTGCTTACTGTGTATATACAGGGTGTTCCAGGAGGAAAGGTCAATATTCTGGGAGGTGATCGTATCGGTTATTTTAAGCAAAAATGGTCATATGAATATATGTCCTATTCCCCACGGTTTCCAAGATAGAGCGACTTGAATGTAAGAAAGCGGTCAAGCGGGGATATAAGGCGGACCCCCTGCGGAGAAACCGTATATTTGTTTTTAACAACTGACTCTGATTTAATTGCAGAAACACCGATTCAATAATTGATTGTGACTCATGATAACAGCAAATCCGACTTCACACTACATAAAATCGATTTACTTTTCATCTGCGAAATCATAAAATTTTTTATTAAAAGGAATTATTTTTACCTATGGATTGAGATTGAGGTGGATGTATATCACCCAACATTAACCCGCCTGAAGCGTACTAAATTCGATTTGACTATTTTCAATCGGTTTTAATACCGCATTTTCGGTGCAGAAATCCCGATCAATTCGGATTACATTTTTTTTAAATCCGTTTTAATCGACCATTTTCGGCAGGGAATGCATTGATGTTAACGGTGGAATTTTTGAAAATTTATTATGATCTGTAAAAAAATGTATCACTTGAACAATAAATATTAGAAATAGTACGTAGTATTTCTTTCTAGTCAGTAATTTTGCAACTGTACATTCAAGTCGCTCTATCTCGGAAACCGTGGGTAATAGGACATATATACATATGAACATTTTTGCTTAAAATGACCGATACGATCACCTCCCAGAATATTGACCTTTCCTCCTGGAACACCCTGTATATAGAATTCGTTTCGCATTAAAAACAGAATGATATAAGATGAACTTTGCTTTGTGTGGATTTTTGTTTTTATTTACAAAAGAATGTATATTCAAACAGTTGAATTTTTATTTGTTAATACCCAGTAAGCAAAATTCGCGCAATATGCCAGCAGATTGGCAACAGATTTCCTCAGCTCTTGCTAGCAATTTGGCATCTGTTATGTCCGCATTAGGCTAATGATCTGCCAGCAGAGCCTGCTCACAGAATCTGAGAGCAGATTGGTAGCAGAAACCGAGCAGAATCTGCAACTTTTAGCCTAGCAGGCACTTGGCATGATTTGCTTTCGACAGACTTGGCTATCTGGGTAACTTTCTAATAAACAATGAGCGACAATTAAAACCTTTTGTTCAGAATCATAATCTTGACAACATATATGTTAAAATCAAGGTTATTAGAGAGAGAAAGGATACACTAATATAAAGGTTTTCCAATCATATTAATCCTGTTTTATATATGTATACCTCCCTTTATAACTGTGAGGCATTGTGTTCAATAAATTATATGAATGCTAAAAACTGCAGATTCTGTTTGATTTCTACTGCCAATTTACCATCAGATTGCGCGCACGCAGATCTTGCTCGATTTCTGCCGACAATCTGATGTCAAGTCATGTTAGCAGATCCTTCAGCAGGTTTTGTAACATTTCTGCTGACATTCTGCTATTATTATTTGATATAACAGACTTTGTATACAATCTGGAATCTTTCTGCTGACAAAAATTTGTAGCAGACGTTTGGCAAAATCTGTTCGAACAGACTTGGCTATCTGGGTCAGAATTACTTTCAGTTACATACAATATTTCCTCGTTAACAGAAACTTTCCGCTTTATTAATAAGAAGGAAGTGTCATCCCTCCCTTTCTCCCCCTCCCGCCCTCCCCCCTCTCTTATATGAGTTTGCCTGATTATCTGGTCGACATGGCGCGCTCAAGCTTTGATGCTGAAAATTATTCGTTTTTATTCTCTCATCCATTTTTATTCTCATATTTCGCTCTTTCCTCTCTCTCAATAAGCCGCTGAAAAGATGTATGAAACAGTAAAATATTTTATTTTTGAAGATGAACAAATCTGCTGCTTCATTAACAGAAAAATGATCAGCCCCGCGCAACTTTCTGCTAATAAGATAATACTGTAAGAGAGTTTAGCAGTTTTTATAATTGAAGTAATTTATACGGTTTCAGGTAACTAATTTATAAAAAAAAGATCAAAAAGAATATCTGTGAAATGTAATTCGCGTTATTATGCTTTTATGTTGTTATGTTTATTAAATTAAACTTCTTGATAAGCGCAGCTTACCTAAATCAACTAAATCGGCTATAATATTGTATATTAAATTATATATATTTCTATTACGGAATTTAATTTGAGAATCACACGAGCCATAATTTAATAAACTTGAATTCTTCAATATTACAACAAGAAATTCTGACGTTAATTTATATAAGTTTAAATAAAAAATTTAAGTATGGCACGAAGTTTTCATCCGACTACTCTGTGTTTTTATGTATAGTTATATATTTATATATTTATATATGTACTTAAGTGTCCGTATATGTATAAACGGATATTGTACGTTGTTTATGTCACATATAATCTTGCCATTATAATCAATACAAAGGAACTAAGTTAGAAGAGACTATACAGAATTTCTTACACTCAGCTTGATTGCGCGTCTCTTTTTCTCTTTGCCTCTGAAATTGTATAAGTTAACGGTAAAAAATTAACAAAGATGTAATCATCAAGCAACGCTTGATAAGAGATAAAAAAATGGTTTCTTCATAAATTTTTTTTTAGCTAGCCACTTTGGCTAAAGATTGTTCCACAAACAATTTTACAGTTATTGATTTAGCTGCGACGCAAATTGCACAAAATATTGTATTTTTCTCTAAAAACAAAATATAATTCTTATGTTATTTCCATAGACATAATACATATAAACTGCGTGTTCCGATCAAGTTCTGCACCAGAATTAAGAAAAGAAAGAAAGTTTTATGAACTTCAGCCTTCCTGTTCAAAAGTAAGAATAGAAAGGTCATAGGCCCGTATTCATAGTCGGTTCTTATATTTAAGACCGTCTTAAGTACAATCTTAAAATGTCATAAACCAATCACAGAGCCGTATTAGCATCTTAAGATATTACTAAAGACGGTCTTGAAATAAGAACCGACTATAAATACGGGCCATAGACATCTATAAAGAAGTCATAGACTGTGCTATTCGTGTTCTCCGTCCATGAAGAACATCTATATTCTCATCTAGTCGAGTTAAAGAGATTTATAAAACATTGTGCTCTTTTTGTAATTTTGATGCATGCACCACTTAAGATTAAAATAGGAAGAGTGATTGAGTCAGCCATCACGTCAATTTCACGCGATTAGTCTGAAATCTTTTATACTATATATATATTATATTTATAAAGATGTCAAAATTCGATTCTGACAATGAGTATTTGAAGTTGTATAGATCGATTGACTTTTTCCTAATCAAAATAATATTGTTATCAACCATTAGCATTCATCAATTGTTCTTTGACTAAATGAAAGAAAAGCACGTTACTTTTTAATCTCAACACCGTTTCGGCGGTTAACAAAGCGATGCTGCCACATCCTCGCCACTGTCGGTGACTGCAAACCGGGACTGCAATCTCGAGGATAAAGTAGAGACGGAACTCTTTTCAGGAACATGTTATAACAAGAGAAAAGATCAAGGGGATAATTCTAGCAAAACTAGCGATCGAAAAAAAAGACAAGAAAGAATACAAAAGAAGATGTCTCGAATAAAAATTGATTGTTAACTTCCTATCTCAAAATAATATTCTAAAAAATAGCGAAAAAAATATGAAACAATGCAAGAAATGAAACTGGAGCAGTGAGTACTAACATTGTTTTTTAAATAATGTTAATACTCTCGGGCATGTTAACCTGTCTCTACTTAACAATAAATGCAAAAAGCAGAAACTTACACCAAACGTAGCGATGAATAATTCGCAACCAGCAACAACAGGGTAGTTCGCAGATGCCTCAGATTTTTGGCGGAAACCGTCAATGGTTAAGGACAACCGGCAATGCGACTACATCCTAAAGAAAGATTGGAATAAGAATAGAAGTTGAAGTTTACAAGCTGACATTGAGCAATAATTCCAAAACTGGGAGCCATTGTTTGATGCAAGACACGAGCTAAGAAATAGAAATAGAGCAGCTGCGTAGAACAAGAAAGTGGAGGAAAAGACTAAAGAATTAGCCGACAAATTCCGGCGCAACAACGATCGGACTTGACAAAGTATAAATCGGTAGAAGATTCTGACGACAAAGACAAGCTTCTTCTTTATAATATAGGCATCGTAGGGTTTAGACCAAATAGACGTTTATATTTGCAGAATATAGACTTTTCGACTTTTTTTTTACTTTGTGACGTCGTATACCATGAACGCGTCGAATGCAATGATAAAGCATGAAATGCGTTTTGCGGATTTATGAATGCAATAACAACCTACTTGAATTGCTGGCTATTCAAAACTGTAACATATTTAAATGGCAAAGACAGATATAGCGATAAACGTGATCTCGCTACTTCTATCAAGTTTATAATTAAGGCTCCTGGGTACTTGCCGCGGCTATATTGGAATCGTGACGTTAGAGGCGAGAATGATACGTTGAGAATTCTTGCCTGCCATTTTTAAATAAAAAGATATTTTGATGAAACAACACTACAGATCGCTTTAGCACATTTGTAAAATTGTCCGAAAACTATGTTAAAAGCATATATGTCTCATATCACACTCATTTTAGGGCTGTTTATTAACTGTCAAGGGAAAAGCATAGTTTTCGAACAATTTTACAAGTGTGCTAAAGTGATCTGTAGTGTTGTTTCATCAAAATATCTTTTTATTTAAAAATGGCACGCAAGAATTCTCAGCGTGTCATTCTCGTCTTTGATGTCACGATTCCAATATGGCCGCGGCGAGTACCCAGAAGCTCTAAAGGTTTATAATCAAAATACATGAATGAGCGGACGAAAAATAACGGCTCAACGGGACTCGATCTTAGGATCACCTACTTCCCACTCAGTTTTATGCACTTAGACTACTGACAATGAAACAAACAAACCCCTTCAAAAATTTCGATGTCATGAAAAAGGACAGAATTGGAGAAGATGTAGCAATAGTTATAAAATTGAGAATAAATATCAGATTCTTGTGAGACCCTAACAACACACATGTCTAGAGGACATCCAAAGATTATCCAGAGATCATCCAGAGGATGTTAAACATACTCTGGATGACCTCTGGATATTCTCTGGATGTCCTTTTTGGACATGTGTGTTGTTAGGGGAGTAACTAACTTTGAGATACAAAAATCTTTACGGAAAATCTGACGATCTTGTTATAAACTTCAGAATGAATACATAATTAGTGTTTATTTATAAAAACTTGCTCGTGTTGTTTCCCGGGTGTCGTGAGCGAGAGTGCGAAAGCGAATGGTTGATTCGTGCGATACGTAACAGTTAGGCGCATGCCATAGATACACAGTGGCTAGAGTGATAGCAGTGCACCTGACACTGAAGCGGTGCAGCAGACCCGAGACGGTGACGGATTGCCGCATCAAATAAGAATCTTAATCGACAAAGCGGGTCTGTTCGCCCCGCGCGATGAATGTCAAGCGAGTAAACAATAGCTGCTATCGTGATACAAGAGTCATGTTTATGTGGTACTTGCTTCGTAATCGTCATCTAAATCCGAAAACTGCTATATATCTGATGTTCAAATAACTCAGGTCCCCGCAGACACAAATTATGCACCAAACTCATAAAAATGAAATGAGTACTCAACAGCAAAACCAGCAGCTGAACACATAAAAAATGACCGCGATAAAAAACGATGCAGACACACCAAAAAACGATAAGCCAATTAAAAATGTCTAAACAGGCTTATTGTTAGACCGATACATCACCGTAACTGTGAAGAGGAAGAGGATTCAAAACTCTCCAAGCCCAAAATCTATCACCTATAAAAAGCCGACAATAACAAACGTCGGAGTTGAGCAAAAAGTAAATATAGCAAAAAAGGGACCCAGCCCCAATGATCTTGACCTTGATATATGTTGTCAAGGACATAATTCTGAGTAATTTTTTCTTCTAATTTAATTGTCGCTTGTTGCTTATTAAAAAGTTATTAACAAATAAAGTTTGAAATATACTAAAGTACATGCACGGACAGGAAGCGTGCGCGCGCGCGCGCGCACACACACACACACACACACACGCGCGCGGGGGGGTGTGGAAGGGGGCACCCCTCCCGCCGAAAGGCAGGGTGGACCTCGCTTTACAACTTACAAAGTACATGCTACATTGTAAAGCGAGGTCCACCCTGCCTACCGGTGGGGTGGATGCGGGAGGGGGGCCAAAGGCCCCCTTGCACCCCCCCGTGTGTGTGTGTGTGTGTGAGTGCGCGCGCGTACTTCCTGTCTATGCATGTACTTTGGTACATTTCAAACTTTTTTTGTTAATAACTTTTTAATAAGCAACGAGAGACAATTAAATTAGAAGAAAAAGTTACTCAGAATAATGACCTTGACAACATATATCAAGGTCAAGATCATTGGGGCTGGGTCCCCTTTTCGCTATATTTACCGAGCAAAAAAATAGTTTTGGTGTACTTAGCGATCTGGATAATGATGATCCCTCCACCCAGCAAAAGTCAAAAAGAGAAAAACCTCCTTCATTATATCTCAGACAAAAAGCAACACGCAAAATAATAGAAAAGATCAAAAACGTTTGCGGAGACAATTATTACATCTCCTCTATAAAAAGAGGAAATATTTTGGAAACCAAAATTCAAACAAAGGAAGTTGAGGAGTATAGAAATCTGACCAAATGGCTAAAAAACGAAAATAAGAAATTCTATACTTACCAACTGAAAAATCAGCGTGCCTTCAGTGTCATCATCAAAGGAATAGACGCATGGGTAAGCTCAGATGAGGTTTTACAAGCCTTACAGGACAAAGGGCACTCAGAGGAGCCATGAACATAAGAAACAAAAGTAAGGTCCCTCAACCAATGTTCCGAGTGGATCTAGAACTTGAAACCAAAAAAAAAGGAGAGAAGTCATCCCATCTACGAATTAAAATATCTCTTGAATCGAAAAGTTAGAGTAGAGGAGCCATATAGAAGACCCGGACCGGTTCAGTGCCATAACTGCCAGGAGTACGGGCATACTAAAAAATATTGCACTCCGAATAGCATCTGCGTGATCTGCGGCGAACAACATTTAACAGAAAATTGCAACAAAGAGAGAGGCATGGCTTCAGCCAGAAAATGCAGCAACTGTGGAAATAACCACACGGCAAATTATAAAGGATGCTCAGTATATTTAAAACTAAAGAATAGTATGATTTTTAAGCAAAACGCAAAGCAAAAAGCGCCAAACAACAAAAAGAAAAAATTCACGAAACTGTAACCTCACCAGGTTTTGCAGATTATATACGACCAGGAATCAGTTATGCAAATGCAGCCCAAGGGAAAAACGCTCCACCCCAACAAGAAACTAC
The DNA here is from genome assembly GCF_003651465.1 of Formica exsecta. Taxonomy (NCBI): domain Eukaryota; kingdom Metazoa; phylum Arthropoda; class Insecta; order Hymenoptera; family Formicidae; genus Formica; species Formica exsecta. Next base: position 35,840 of record NW_021848826.1, on the reverse strand, counting down.
AGTGTCAAACAACGCCCAACTTAGCATGAGCGAAATTATGAACAACCTTATGGCCGTGATGCAAAGTGTGCAAGCCATGATGAATAACATGAACACCATGTTACAGATGCTCCTTCAGAAAAAATAATGGAGCACCAACTTAAAATAGCTCTATGGAACGCTAACGGACTTACCCAACATAAACTTGAAGTCCAATTCTTTTTCGAGCAAAATGGAATCGACGTCATGTTGATTTCCGAAACTCACTTCATCAACAAGTCTTATTTAAAAATCCATAACTATATAACTTATAATACAAAACACCCGGATGAGAAACCCCACGGGGGAACAGCTATTCTTGTAAGGAATAGGATTAAACATTCCGAGCTGCAAAGGTACAACCAAGAGCATATCCAAGCAACAAGCATAAAAATTGATGAATGGGCTGGCGATCTCGTCCTGTCAGCAGTATACTGTCCGCCGAAACACGCGATTAAAAAACATCAATTTGTCAGTTATTTCAAGACCCTGGGGCAAATTTCTAGCAGGAGGCGACTTCAACTCAAAACACACACACTGGGGATCGAGGTTAATATCATCTAAAGGCAAACAGCTTTATGAAGCTATGCAGAAGAAACACCTGGACTGCCTGTCGAGTGGCCAACCAACTTATTGGCCAACCGATCGCCGGAAAATTCCAGACCTCATCGACTTCTGCATCATCAAAGGAATATCACGCCAACATGCGCAAGCGAAACCATGCTTCAATCTGTCTTCCGGTCACTCTCCAATAATTATTACTATGTGCGCCCAACCACGCAGAGTAACCACCGCTAAAAACCACCGCTTCGTCTAACAAGTAAAGCAACAAACTGGAAAGTATTCAAGGAAAACCTAAAATCAAAATGTACAACGGATATCCCGTTAAAACAACAGAAGACATTGATAAGGCAGTGAACAATCTTACAGCCCTAATAACCGAGACCACGAGGACAGTCACTCCATCGCCATCAGTAAATAACAGTAAAAAAATACAAATCATCCAGGAATGTACAACTTCTACTGCAAGATAAGCGCAAGTTAAGAAGGCAGTGGCAACAAAATAGATCTCCAATAACCAAAAGCAAATTGAACAAAGCGATCAAAAATCTCAAGAGAGCTCTGTGCACAAAAAGAGACGAGGACATCCAAACTTATCTTAAAGAACTAACACCTACAAAACATACAGATTACTCTCTCTGGAAAGCAACCAGAAAACTGAAACGCCAGCACACTGCTTACCCTCCAATCCGTCTGCCTGACGGCAATTGGGCAAGGAATGACACAGAAAAAGCAAATGCCTTTGCGTCTCATTTGTGCAAAATCTTCACACCCAATGAGACTAATAAAATAGAAATGCTCCCAGAAATCTTCAACGAAAGTGATAGGGAAGAGAATATAAAATTCAAATGGCAAGACGTGAAAGAAATAATCAAGAAAAATATCAACCCAAAGAAGGCTTCTGGTTGCGATCTTATCACGGGAAAAACACTAAAAAAAGCACCGGAAAATTGTATAAGATTGCATACATATTCTACGCAATGATGAGGCTGGGATACTTCCCGAAAACACAGTAAGCAATTTGATAACAAATTGTTGCCAAATTGGCATCAAATTCGCTCAAAACTTGGTAACAAATCCAGTGCCATCTGTGTCCGCATTAAGCTTGTGTTTTGGTGACAAAGCTTGCTAACATAACCTGACAGCAAATTGACGGCAAAAACCGAGCAAAGCTTGACATGATTTGACGTAAAATTGGTGGCAAAAATCAAGCAAAATCTGCGCAAGACAATCTGACAGCAGATTGTCAGCAAAAAACAAATTCTGCAGCTTTTGGCCATTCATATAAAATAGTATATTTAAATGGATTTAAAGTCTCAACCCTAAGTAACAAAATGATAATAAGTTTTGGTCATAAAATGATCATTAGATAATCAGACATTATATAAAATCATATATTAATGTGTTAAAACATATAGATAAATTTAAATAATTTAATTTATAAAATTAAAGATCTTTTTGGACAGAAATTGTTCGAATAAGTGAAAATCGAACAATTATTTGTCCGATTTGCCAAAAATCAGTTCAATATCTGAATTTCCTGTATAAGAATTGTGTCAAAAATTGAACTGATAGAAATATATATATTATAATATTATTAGCGTTTTGCAGGCTTTATATACACTCATGACAAGAATTTGAATACGGGTATAGATAATGAATAACGCGCCGCATAGCGATAAGCGACTGAACTATTTTATAATTCTTTGTGCTAAGCTGCAGATTCTGTTCGGTTTTTGCTGCCAATTTGCCATCAGATTGCGCACTTCAGACCTTGTTCAGTTTTTGCTGACAATCTGATGTCAGTCATGTCAGCAAGGTTTGCTCGGTTTTTGCCGCCAATTTGCTGTCTAGTTATGTTAGCAAGCTTTGTTTGGTTTTTGCCGGCAATCTGCCAGCTTAATCGGTAATAACAACTCTTGTACCAAATTTGTAGTCCTTTTGCTGACAATAATTTGTAGCAAGCACTTGGCAATATCTGTTAGAACAGACGTGGCTGACTGGGAAGCTGGAAGATCACCCAAATAATTATGATCCCAAAACCGAGTAAAGATGCGACCCAGGTCTTTTCTTATCGACCAATAAGTTTGGTACCAGTCTTATTCAAGCTTTTCGAAAAGCTACTATTAAGCAAAATTAAACCTATTATAGCAGAAAGAGGATTATTCCAGAACACCAATTCGGCTTCCGAGAAGAGCATAGTACAGTTGAACAGGTTCACAGAATTGTAGGACAGATAAAGATGACCCTTGATAAAAAAAAAATATTGTTCTGTTACGTTTCTCGATGTAGCGCAAGCATTCGACAAAGTGTGGCACGAAGGACTCATCCACAAGATCAAACAGCTATTTTCAAAGCAATACCAAAACATCCTCACCTCTTACTTAACCGACAAAGAATTCAAAGTTAAGCAAAACGACGGAGAATTTAAACTAAAACCAATTAAAGCAGAAGTACCACAAGGCAGCGTACTCGGACCGGTGCTGTACTTAGTCTTTACTGCTGAGCTGCCAAGATCCAACAAGGTGACAATTGCCACTTTTGCTGACAACACAGCGATCCTGTCAATTCATGAAAATCCGGCGACAGCGCCCAGAGAACTACAAAATCATCTTGATAAAATCCAATCGTGGCTACAAAGATGGAGAATTAGAGTCAATGAGTCCAAATCGGTCCATATAACATTCACGCTCAGGAAAAAAACATGTCCACAAGTGAAACTGAACAACATCGTACTCCCTCAGCATGAAGAAGTAAAGTACCTAGGACTACATTTAGACAGGAGATTAACCTGGAGAAGACACATTGAGAGCAAATGTAAGCAGCTAAAAATAAAATGCGGGAAGATGTATTGGCTTTTAGGATACAAATCACAGTTGAGCCTGGATTCCAAACTGCTTCTCTACAAAATGATACTAAAGCCAATATGAACATACAACTGCGGGGGACCACGAGTTTATCCAATTTGGACAAATTGCAACGTTTCCAATCAAAAACGCTGAGGCGCATAGTTAACGCGGCTTGGTCCGTGAGAAATGAAGAGATTCACCGGGATCTGAACATGAAATACATGAAGGAGGTGATAAAGGAGCATAGTGCCAAATATCAGTCGAAATTGTCAACACATCCCAACAATCTGGCAAAGGGTCTATTGAACGAGCCTAAATATGTGCGCTTGAAGAGAAAAGACCTCCTCGACCTAGCAACGAGTGTGTTCTAATTATTGTAGTTTGGTGAACCCGGATATTGAGTGTTGGCGAAAGTCAGCACGCAATTAATTGAGCGAGCTGGTGGTGGTAAAATTGAGACCTTTCTGTGAGTGTCCTAGTTTGGACAGATTCAGAATTCGTAAGGCTAAAGGCTGGTTGTAAAAAAAAAATTATGAAAACATTTTCTTTTATAATTTGAAAATCACATCAATGTCTTTGAAAAGAGTTTTGAAAGATACAAATTTTTTAACAAGAAATATATATCATACTTTTTACGATTTTATATATAACTCAAAACCGATCTTGGATTTGATATTTATTAACTTAGAATTATGTTAAATAATTGGAGTTAAATACTTCGAAAACAAATGATTTATGGGGTAGCAATCAGTATTCCATTTTTTTTCAACACTGAAGTCAATTCTAAAAATAAAATAAATGAGAAGTTTTCTTGCATTTATTTTTAAATAAATAAGTAAAATATAAATATTTTACTTGTACTCATCAATCTTTCGTAAATTATTAGACAACTTTTAACAGTTTAATAAAAATAATATGAATATGATAGATATAGAAGTCTTATACTTAGCCTTTGTTTCTATTATTTCAAAAGCTATAGAAAAAATCATCGGGCGTCTAAAGGTGGAATATGAAGTGTGACAGATTTAGTAAATTACGAAAAGTTACACTTTTGAAATATAAGTGTTAGCTAATTCTAAAACGAATTTTATCAACTTTAAAAAAATTAAAGCTAGAGGCAGAATAAATTTTTAAAAAATCATAAATTTAGAAAATTTTGCAAATATTTTTAAAAGAACACGGATTTTAAATGTGGACAAAATTAATAATATATAAAAAATTAAAAGCTTCAAAAATAAATAAAATTACAATCAAATTAATATGATTCAACCAATTTTGAAACGATCAGAAAAGCTATTGCTTTTCCATGCTCCAGGCACCAATCTTCTTCGAGATTAATATAGCTATATGATTATTTATTAGACTTATTTTTTCTGACTTGGAAATTGAAATTGCTTTTTAAGAATTGCTCTGAATTCTAAAAATCAACATTAGATCGAACTCGCGATTATACAATAGAACCTTTCCATTATTTTCTAAACTTAGACAAATTATTGACAAAAGGGGATCCAGCTTCGATAACTCTTTGACCTTGACATATAATCATCCTGAATAACCCGCAAAAGGTTTAAGCCGTCGCTCGTTGATTATTAAAAAGTTTTTAACAAACAAAGATTTTTGTGAAAATCAAAAGTCCAATGTAGACACATACAAACACACAATAAAAGATTTAATATTGGACACAGTGAATATTCTTTTTTATATAGATTTATATGAATATTCTTACGCATACTACACACATACAATGAACAAATATGCAGGTCTTTATATAGGGTGTTCAAAAATATCAAAGATTAAAAATTCAAAGTTTCACGTGAATTTGCAACATTCTGCGCGAAAACGGGTTTACCCACTTATATCATCTAATGCTTCGGATGCGCAATGAAGTCTATAATTGCATGCTTCTACGGATTTCCACCTAACCATGCAACAATAAAATATTAGTAATTATATAAAATATTAATAAAATATTAGTAATTATAGTATTATATGTTGAATTAATTATTTATTGGATATAATTTACTCAATCTCAAAAAATTATACTACACACACATACATACGTGCATATGGGCGGGCACGCACGCACATACACGCACATATAAAAGTTGTAAACACATAAATGTAATAAACCAATGAGCATGAATTTTATGTTAGCTGTATATTTAAGTAAATATGTAAATATGTAGGAGGGACTTTGCCTCTTTTTCTGCATCCTCACCCCGAAAAAATTCTAACTTAATCCAAACCTGATTTGAAATTAAAATTGTGCGTGTGTGCAGAGAGAAAAAGAGAGACAAATGAAAAACGAAAATGAAAAATGAAAAACTCAATATTAAATACAATTTATACAGAATTTAAAAAAAGGGTCACATTTTGAAAGCATAGGTAATATTCAAAACAAGAAAAGATCAAAATAAGAAAAAAAAGTCTAGTAAACATGGGTTTTATAATTAATATCTTCGAAGAGAGAAGTTGAGATGTTTTATAACGATATTAATACGGCCATGTCCAAAGTTCCAACATATTTTTCAATCATGGTTGGGGATTTTAATGCGAAACTCGGGAAGAAACAGGATGAGAGTGAATTTTCCCTTGGACAACATGGAATAGGGGAAAGGAACGATCAAGGGAACACGTTACTACAGTTTCTCTTGGAGCATAATCTACACGCTATGAATACTTTCTTTAAGAAAGCTAAACACAGAAGGTGGACATGGATCAGCTCTGACGGAAACACCAAAAATGAAATAGATTTTATTATTGCCGACAGAAAACGACTTGTACAAGATGTTACAGTACTAAACCGGGTATCAGTGGGAAGCGATCATAGAATGGTCAGAGCAACAATAATGGTAAACCTAAGAAGAGAAAGGAAAACACTCACCAAGGCCAGCAATAAGAAATGGACCGCAGTCACTAACCATGATATCAGCAAACCATAACCGAACACCTAGGAAATACAGATAAAATGAATATAGAAACATTAAATTCTACTATAATAGATTCAATCCAGGAAGCTCAACGAAAACATTGTTCAAAAGTAAATAACAAAGAAGAAAAACTCTCAACAAATACACGACACCTTATGAGGCAGAGACGAGAAATGCTGCAGGAAAACCCAAGAAATAAAGACCAACTGAGACAAGTGAATAAAGATATATCAAAGGCTGTTTGAAAAGATTTAAGAGACTATAACAATAAATGGGTAACGAAGACGATCGAAGACAACAGGAGTATGAAAGTACTCAGGAATAAACTCGCAATAGAAAAAACGGAAATCACCAAACTGGAGAATACAAACGGCCAGATCACTACAAATAAACAAGAAATCCTGGAAATTGTAAAAGACTTTTACTCAAACTTATATGGTAGAAATGAACAGCCAGTAGAGAACACTTTCTGTACCATTCCTCGAATTTTAAACCAGGGGTCGGAAGATTTACCTAAGATAACCACAGGAGAAGTTTTGAAATCACTATCAGATATGAAGAACAGTAAAGCACCAGGGGAGGATGATATTGTGATTGAGGCAGTCAAGGAAGGTGGAGATATGTTACTAAAAGCTGTAACAACCCTATTTAATAAATGCCTTATCGAAGCAACTACACCTATAGTTTGGAACTCTGGACTTCTATCAACCTCCGGAACAGGCAGGGTTCCGATGTGGATATGGAACCAACAACCACCTACAGGTTATTAAAACCCTGATAGAGAAATCTGTCGAATATAACAAGCCACTCGTGCTAGTGTTTGTGGATTATGAAAAAGCGTTTGACTCCATCAAACACAACGAGATGTTTAGGTGTAAAGCGCTTGCTGACTGTAGAGTGGACTACAGGTACTCTGCTATCCTGCAACATATTTACAAACATGCAACAGCAAGTGTGAGAGTATAGGAGAAGACGGATAAATTCAGAGTGCAGAAAGGGGTCCGACAGGGGGATACAATCTCACCTAAACTGTTTACCGACCGTAACTGCTTTTGGAATACATGTTTAAGAATACCGAATTAGAAGGACTGGGCATCAATGTAGACGGCGAAAATCTAAACCATCTTCGGTTTGCTGACGACATTGTGTTGATCACAGACTGCTTGGGCAAGGCAGGAGAAATGCTGTTGAAGTTGACGTCGGCTTCGCATAAAGTTGGCCTCAAAATCAACGACGGCAAAACACAGTTCATGACAAATCTGGTCCCCAGCCGAAACATACTACTTGAAGGAAAAGAGATCCTCCAAGTCACATCCTACAAATATCTAGGATATGAAATTAGAGTCGGTAGGGATAATCAGACCTGTGAGATTGAGCGGAGAATTAGACTGACCTGGGCTGCTTATGGTAAGCTCAAACATATTTTTAAATCAGAAATCCCCATATGCTTCAAACGTAAAGTTTTTGATCAGAGCATCTTGCCAGTCTTGACTTATGATTCGGAGACCTCAACGTTGACGTTGAGAACAGCAAACAGAGTAAGAGTTGCGCAACGTGCCATGGAACGGTCTATGCTGGGAATCACAATGAGAGATAGAGTCCCAACCCACACGGAACAAAAACCTCTAATGGATGTCCAGTAGACGTCTATCATGGAGATTCGAAACCTCTATTAGATGTCCATGTGATCTCCTATAGACATCTACTAGACATCCACAATTCCGCATTTCTTACTTCCATTCGACATCCATTAGACGTATTCATAGATGTCACATGGACGTCATATGGTATAATCATGGATATTTCATGGAGCTTTGATGGATGAATAATAGCCTTCAAGGCACACCAATATCCCAATAAAGTCACATCTTAAATTGTAAGACGGTAACATTCCACGAAGATTAATAAACCTGCCATCAACTTCCCAGCGACATGAAAATGTTCGTCCAAACACTCCAAACTCATTCCATTAACATCCCAGAGACTTTGCGCGTAACGTTGTATTAATATTCATACAACATGCCACAAAACTCCTAATATTATTTTTCATAAGGAACTTTTGCAAAAAAA
>NW_021848826.1:6189-27266 GCF_003651465.1 Formica exsecta | reverse complement strand
AAGGTCTCTGGGATGTTAATGGAATAAATTTAGACGAATTTTCAAGTTACTAAAAGTTAATGGCAGGTTTATTAATTTCCGTAGAATGTTACCATCTTACAATTTAAGGTGTAATTTCATTGGGATGTTAATGTGCTGTGAGGAATATAATATATTAATAATTATTCGAGGTAAGCTACAAGAATATGTAATAAAAAATGGGGAGTTCCATTTAAGAAAACATCGATCACATTGACCTCACCTTGGAAAGGTCAAGTTCATATTTTTATCATGTGGCCTCCTCGAAACCATGCAACTTTTGTCTGAAACATTTTTGTCTATCGGGCTCAGTTTTCGAGATATTCGCGTGGATTGATTAAAATGGTCCACCATGTATATAAATACTCAAATTAATAATAAATAAAAATCTATAGAAATCTACGATGTCCCTATTAATGTCATTTTAAAAAAATGTCCGTATGACTGACACCCGATAATTGCTAGTCCCTTTGACAGTGACCAGATCACTACCAGTCCCAGTGCCAGTCTCGCTGCGCCCAAAAAGAGGTTGGAGTAGTCCGTAGGTGAGTGTCAGTTATGCACACTTGTAACGTGTTTCTTGCCCCGAATACTGATGGCAGTCTGACGGACAAACCAGAAAATATTGTCCCTATTGCTGTCAGCGTTAATTATAATAATTTAACATAAAATATCACTTATTTCACACATTATTTCATTAAAATGATTCTTATATAGCTTATTAATCCATTTTACATAATCAATGTATAGGTTATATAATAAAATTATTGCCCTTTCTTTAGTACGACTTTTGCATCGTCTTTTATTTATGTAGTCGCATTTTTAATATTCAAACTTAATGTTCTGTTTTTAATATTAATTTTTAAATATTAAGTAAAAACAAATACGTGCCATTTTTTGTTTTTATATAAATTAAAGTATTGATCTAATAATAAAATTTTTTGTGAACATATTTGTTTACAAATTTATTTTTTATCAAGTAAAATAAATAAAACGGCAGTTATAGGGACACTGGCAGTAATTGAGACATCTACCCTATAGTTAAAGTTTTATATAAGCTGCTACCTTCTTCCCAGTTCGTCTTTAAAGGAAGCAGATCTTGTGCTGACAATCTGATCTTTCTATCATTAAAAATACTCAATGCTTTAAGAAAAGAAAATACATCAACTATATTCTTAGATAACAAATTGGCATATACATACATACATAGGGTGTCCTATTTAAATGGAAACAGCTGTATATCTCTTAAACTTGACATTGTATAAAAAAATGTTCCAGACAAAATTTATAGGGTTTTAAATAGAAAAAATTATCAATTGATAATCTTGAATTTTACTGAAGTTATTTTTTAAGATTATGTGAAAGTCAACCAATTTTTTATTTTTAAATGAAACAACTTAAGTTTTTTTAAAAAATCGGTTTCTTGTAATATTCTGCGTAAAAATTATGAAGATTGAATTGCCAAAAAATGAATATTTAGATATTTTATACTTTAATTTCACATAATTTTACATAAACTATGAAATATCTCATAAAATATTCATTTTTCGATTATCATATCTCAATACTTTTATGCACAAAATGACAGAAATCAATTAGTGTAACAAAAACACATCTGATTTTGAGAAAAAATATGTAGTTGTCCATTGCTTTTTCTTAAATATAACTATGTGTTTTCTTTACACCAACTGATTCCTTTCATTATTTTATATGCATAGAAGTATTGAGGTAAGATCATTGAAAAATGAATATTTTGCAAGATATTTCATAGTTTATGTAAAATTATGTTTACATAATACTTTTCTTGCTAAGCTTAGTTTTCGGACAATTTTATAAGTTTCATGAATACATTACACATCACAAAACTAGCATAAAGCAAATAATTACATGAGTTTAGGTTTAGAATTAGTACTTAACGTAAAGGGCCGTCTACAATGGCAGTAACAAGGCTGTAGGAGTAGGAGAGTATATTGTTTTTAGTGATGTAAAGACCGAGAGTAACGAAATGGGCAATTCCCATTTGCTCTTACAACTTTTAAAAGCAAATGGGAATTGCCCATTTCGTTACTCTCGGTCTTTACATCACTAAAAACAGTATACTCTCCTACTCCTACAGCCTTGTTACTGCCATTGTAGAATGTCCTTAACAATTTAAAATATTTATGTTTTATGGTTACTAGAGTATTGTGCTATCACATTTGTGATACGCACGTTCCTGAGACTAAGCGATGCGCTCCTTAGTTACGATTTACGATGCGTTGCTAAGGAGCGAGGGGTAAGAGGGGAGCAGTAGGCGTGAGCTAAAAAATCCAGCCGAAAGTTACAAATAAATCCCAGTTCACTTATATGGTAAGTCGTTGGACAGGGTTCTTATTCCTACCGCAACATTTTTATTCTCATGTCGCTACCGTCAACTCAGAGTTTCACGGCGACTACTCAGGAGCCTTAAAGTATAAAATATCTTGTAAACTATTCAATTTTTATTTGTTCTTACAACTTTCTACATCGAATATTGTGAGGAATCAATTTATAGAAACAACTTAAGAGTTGTTCTTTATTTTTAAAAACTAGACTGACTTTCACATGACCTGGAATAATGACCTTAGTTAAAAATTTAAGATGATTTTTTTTCTATCTCAAAACTCTAAATTTTGTCTGAAACATTTATTTTTACGATATTAAATTTAGGAGAAAATCCTTTTAGCCCGTCAATCATGAACACCCTGACATGTATGTATATAAAACTTACAAATAACTTTTAAATAAATAATGAGTGACCGTTGAATTTTTTTTGAGGTTACTCAAGGTGATGAAATTGACAATATATATCAAGGTTAGAGTCATCGAATCCGGATCCCCTTTTGTCAATGTTTATCGAAAACGTGTCGCTTATTTTCAACTATAATATTTCATTTACAAAAAAGAATTTCAATTTTTTCTTTTATAAAAAATAAGAAAAATAATATATATCTTTCTTCAATTATTATTTTAAATGTGTAATACACAAATGATTCACATTTGTGTGCGCGTTTAAATTAATATTGTTTAAAATATCAAATATGTAAAGCAATATTTATTGCTCTCTCTTAAAAAATATAAATATCTCTCTTAAAAAAAGCACTTTTCATATTTTAAAATGGTAAACCTTGATATTAGCGCCGACCTCACGGATTTCAATGACTGACATATGTTGTCAAGGACATGGCTCTGAGTAACTCGCAAAAAATTTTAGCCGTCGTTCGTTGTTTATTACAAAGCTATTAACAATTAAATGATATGATAAAAACACGTATTAAATGCGGTAATCTGAACTTCTCCATGCATGAGCGTTATATATTTAAGTATTTAATTATATATTTAAGTTATTAATTGTATATTTAAGTAATTGCATGGGCGGGGCGGGGCTTTAGGATTAAACCAAATTTTAGTTTTAAATCAGAAATAAGTTTGGGTTAGCTTATATCTTCTGGAAGTGGAGCCCTCTGTAGGGGGGAGAGGGGGGAGGGCAGAACCCACTGTATCCACGCATATACCTTACAACGCGAAGTGAGGTCCACTCCCAAAATTCTTGTGTGGGTGGGAAAGTGTATACTTATGTTGCAAGCATCGGTTGGTCACTATCTTCAATTGTTAATAACTTTGTAATAAATAGCGAACGACGGCTAAATTTTTTTGCAAGTTGTTCAGAGCCATCCTTGACAACATATGTCAAGGTCATTGAAATTGGTGAGATCAGCACTAATATCAAGGTTTACCTTTAAAAATTAGGCTATTTTCAAACTGCTAAAACTCGGCAAAAAATCATCATAGACAAAAAATTAAAAAAGTATTATGAAGCTTGAAGTTTCAACTTTAACTTTATATGCTATCAGTAATTATAAAAAAAATTTTTTTATCTTTCTTGTTTTGTGTTTAAAAAAAAACACATTGTTTTGTTTCTTAAAATTAAGTATTTTTTATATTCTGCAGTTTGATAAAAAAACTCCTTTCAAAAAATTTAAATTCCATAAACTACATTTTGCCTACAAAAAAACGTAAAAAAATTTAAAAAAAAGCGTTTTGTTGGCAAATGTAGTTTATGGAACTTAAATTTTTGAAGAAATTTTTTTATCGAGCTGCAGAGTATCAAAAATACATAATTTTAAGAAACAAAACAATGTGTTCTTTTTTAAAGCACCGAATAAGGAAGATAATTTTTTTTTTAATTACCGATATGTTAAGTTAAAGTTGAAACTTCAAGTTTTATAATACTTTTTTAATTTTTTGTCTACGATGACTTCCCCGAGTTTCAGCAATTTGAAAATAGCCCAACTTTTAGCGTATAAAAAGTGTTCTCTATTTTTTTTTTTTTTAGTAGTGCATATCTAAAGCTCATCAAAGAGGATCACTTAGGTAGTATTGTTATCAATTTGACAAGTATATTGCGAACTTGGAGAACTGGATAAAATCCTGTAGGCTAAAAGTCTCTCACAGGGCTGTTCTATTGTATAAGTTCCTTTCGGTAAATATGCAGGTTACATCTCACCGATTTAGCCGCCACTTAGATATGTTGTAGGAGGGAGTGTTCTGAGTAATTCCCCGCAAGAATCAAGTGATGGTCGGCATTGGTTTAGGAGATATAACAAATTAAAGTTGCACAGTTTTAATGCTATTCTTTATGTATTATAAGAAGAAATAGGTTTGGGTTAGGTTATATCTTCCGGAAGTGGAGCCGTCCGTAGGTGGGACAGAACCCACTGCGTCCACGCATACACTTTTTCATCCACACAACAATTGTGTGATGGACCTCGCTTCGCGTTGTAAAGTATATGCATAGGTACAGTTGGTTCCGCTCCCCCCCCCCCCCTATGGGGCTCCACTTCCGGAAGATATAACCTAATCCAAATCTATTTTCAGTTTTAAAAGTAAAGTTGAAGACATGACTCAGAAACTCATGTAATCGCAATGTTAAAAGCTGTTAACGAACTGCGAGAAATAAGTGAAACCAATTATTGACAAAATATCTATGACCATGTACCTATCCCGTAAATGTAAACAAACACTTTTCTATGTCTACCTTACAACAAATACAATGTACACAAACTTCACTTTTCCTAATATTACTTTATAATACCTGAGAAGAAGCATTAAAACTGTAAAACTTTAATTTGTTATATCTGCTAAACCAACGCCGACCGCCACTTGATTCTTACGGGGATTACTCAGAACACTTCCCCCTACAACATATCTAAGTGGCGATTAAATCGGTGAGATGTGACCTTTTATGCATATTTACCCTCCTTTCTTTATATGCTGCTGTGTATCCAATATTGAACGCAAAGGTTTTAAAACTGCAAAATGATATAATATGTAGATAATATCACAATTTTCTGTAACTTTCTTTCTGTATCAATTAATTTATTACGAATCAACAAGTCATTATCTACTTATAATGCATCGATATATTCAAAGTACTTGGTTTAAAGTTGTGAAAACTAAGTATTTTTAATAATTACAGGTTTCTTCTATAAATGACAGATTTTTATACATATATTGATTTCGATATATAAACATAATTTCAATATACGATTTATATATGATTTCAACGGGCACGATTACGATAACTACGGCCCCCTATTTGAAAGGTCGTTTCTGAAAGCATTTTTGAAGAGAAACACGAGAAAAATAGTAAAAAAACTTTCCGGCCAATAGTTTTCGAGATATATCACTTTAAAGTATTGGACATGATAATAAAACGTTACAAAACGGACCCAATGACCTTGACCTTGACATATGTTGTGAAGATCACTGTCGCGAGTATCTTCCATGTGTAACTTAGAATCGTATGTATTACCAATAGGCCCATTTACACGGCCGCTCCAAACCGTCAGGTTTGGCACGTCGCTCCGGTGCGTCGCTCCGGCGTGCCGCGCCGGAACGCGCGCTTGGAGCGTAATATAAAAAAGCATATACTCCAAGCGCGCGCGCCAGATCCGCAGGTTTGGACCATCCGCTCCAAAGTTGCAAGTTTTTCGCGTGGAGCGTGGCATGTCCGCCGGGCGGACAGTTCAGTGAGACGCACCACGCTACGCCAACCGCATCGCTGATATCGTGCAGTTTTCAATCAAAATGTCTTTGAATTTTTTTTTGTACAAAGTCTTTATTTGCATTGGGATAAATTCCACGTTTGCAAAACTCAATAAGTTCGCGATATGCACGATTTTTTAAATTTTTGTTTTTGTAATCGTCTGATTTTATCTTCCACAAGCAGGGAAAACTTCTATAAAGTTCAATAAACTTTTCTAAATTGTCTTTGGACTACATTTTAATCACTATGTATGAACTGTCGCGCCGATCTGTCACGTCGAAATAATGTGTCGAAACAAACGCATAAGTCTAGACTGCAGTCTAGACTCGCGCGCCGGGAACGCGCGATTGGCCTTTGTTACGTCGGAGATTTTACATGTACAGTTTTGGCGCGCGCGTCTGGAGTGTACGCTCCAAAACTGTGAGAAAAACTGTCCGTGTAAATGGGCCTAATGTCTTGCGTTGTTTACATTTTTTCGAATCTAACCCAATCCATCTCCCACCCATACAACAATTATGGGGTGGACCTCGCTTCGCGTTGTAAAGTATATACGTGGACGCAGTGGGTTTCGCCCCCCTCCCTACGGGGGGCTCCACTTCCGAAAGATATAACCTAACCCAAACCTATTTCTGATTTAAAACTAAAATTTGGTTTGGGTTACGTTATATAATCCAAACCAAATTTTCGTTTCGAATTAAACTTTAACTTTAAATATCTCAAAAATTATAAGAGACCGCCGATTAAGTTATAAGGAAAAGTTACTCAGGATCATGATCTTGACAACATATATCAAGATCAACATCGTTGGGTCCGTTTTTATAAAGTTTTATTATCATGTCCAATACTTTAAAGTGATATATCTCGAAAACTATTGGTCGGAAATTTTTTTACTATTTTTCCCGTGTTTGTCGTCAAAAATGTCTTCAGAAACGACCTTTCAAATAGGGGGCCGTAATTATCGTAATCACCCCTTTCAACGGAATCAGCATTAAGAATTCGTCTAACAAGGGAATATATGGAAGTGTTCTTTGATTTGAATGGGCTTCAAATATATTATAGAACAATTTTAAAAATAAATATGTATCTTTTTTTAAAATGAGCATTATCACAAATGTATTCAAAAGTTTAAATAACTTCCCAAAAATAATTGAGTATATGTGATTTCGAGCGAATATCAGCGAAATAATAAAATATATAAAAATGTTTCTTGTAATACTCTTTATAATTATACGTTAGATTTTTTACCGAAAATGTGATATTTTTCAAAATATTCTCACTCCACATTAAAAATTTCATGAATTTCGAATGTTTTGTAAGGCCAAAAATTAAAGAGCGCTTTACTTCAAATTTATTCATATATGATAATATGACTTTCCGAAACCGCATTTTTGGAAAATGAGTTTCACAGATCGCTTTTTACGATGTTATATGCGTCACGTATCTGTGCCGCACTTATGCTGTGCATTATTTGATAACATATAGCTTGTTTGATATTATATTTTATATTATAAAGCAACAAAACAAAAATATATGTTTCTAATTGCATATATACATGTAATGTGCTAGAAAATATTATAATAAATAATGTGTATATTTAAAGATATTGATTAAATAAATGCTTAAATGCATCTAAAGAATGAAGAAAGAAAGAAAAATACATTTTATTCTGAGACAAAATCTATTTAGTTCTTCGTTAAAACACAAAAAGTTATAAAATTTATTTATCAATAAGAAGTAAAAAATGAAAAGTAAAATATAGCAAAGATAAATAAAGCTAATATACAATAAATAGGATATTAAAAAAGTATCACATTTTCAAAAAAATCTAATGTATAGTTATAAAGAGCATTATAAGAACCATAAAATTTTTTGATTTAAAACATGTTTTTTTATATACTTAATTGTTTCGTCAATATGCGCTTAAAATCACATATACCGAATTATTTTCGAGATTATTTCAACCTCTAAACACATGAAAATCCTCTTATAAAAAAAATACAAAATCTCTTATTTTTGAGCTGCTCTGTAATACATATATTCAAAGTCCATCCAAATTGAAAAAAGCTCTTCTATATATTTCTTTTAGGTTTGAGATTTAAATATTTCTTCAATTGGAAGGACCAAATCGACCACATTGAAAAATTTATATTCTATAGAGATTTTTAACTGTCGTATATAGTGTGGGAAACAGATTCTAGGTTATTACTAATTTTATGGTCCGCTTTTTAATATCAGAGAATTATATAGATTATAATTGTTTCATATTTTTTCCACAAGTTATCTCCTCAATAACCGAAACTAAATTGTATTCAATTTAAAGATTTAAGAATTACCCTACGAAACTTTTTTCCCATCAAGTTTGTTTTAGGAGAAAAAAACATCATATCTGCTTGAAAAATAAAATTTTTAGATGCTATCTGAGTACTAAAAATATCTAAATGTAAATGATCTATTAAATTCTTCGTTGGAAAATATATTAATTGCTCATGATAATATCCATACAGTCAGATAGAACTGATGAAACTATCTTACTTCAATGTTACAGGGACATGTGGTTGACAAAACCAAATTTCTAGAAACTGGGCCTCTTTTTATTCTTAATATTTCTCATCAATAGCTTTTCAATGCTCAATATTTTTGCAATAGTGTAAACTTAATTGCCAAATAATACAGATATTAAATTCAAAAATCTCCTTTTCCTTTACGGATAGCTCGAAAATGCTTAGATATTCTTTCACAGATTCTCAATAATATCAAAGGGTGAATTCATTTCTCTACAATTATCTCAAATCTGTCAATTCCTCTTATCAATTTCTTTCTGAGACAATAACTATACTGAAAAATGATTTAAAAATTTTATTCTCTGTAAGTCTCGAGCTTTTCTGACTCCAAGTTAATTATTTCCGCCTTAAATAGTTCTTTTTGTTAATAAAAAAATTCATATTTAATTTTATATATCAAAAAGAAAGCAAAATTACTTTAGAAAACAAGGATAATATTTAAGTTTGCATAGATATCCAGTCATTGTGGCATCTCAAGTAATGAACTGACAAATCAAAAGACAAAAAAAATCACTATGCAGAGCATTAATACCTAAATCAGGATGTCATCAAGAAAGGCTAAAAAAAATTTTTTTTTTGGGAGGTAATTTATATGAAGAATTATATTACTGATATTATAGTATGGTTGAGTACTATAGCATATTTTATTTAAATAATTTCTTTACCCGAAAAAAAAAAAAAAAAACATGATTGTACAAACTTTGTCTTAGCACAAAAGACATGGAACAGATTAAGATATTCCTTGATAATCTACCTTGATAAAAAAAAAAAACCTATTTAGATTTAATATTTTTAATTTGTCACTTCATCTCCGAAATATGTTAATCACGCCTTTAGAACTGTTCGAGATTTACTTTACAGAGAGGAAATATGACTAAGACTCTTGTAAAACATTACAACTTTCTCGTGATGCTAATTGAGTCCAGATTAATTGATTTAGAATCAGAAAAAGTCACATACATTCTAAAGACATTATTAAAAATGTAGACATCAGTTATCTATGGTTACGACACCTCTCTTTGATACCTCTGAAAAATTCTTAAAATACAAATTAATTTTAGAAGTTAATTCTGTTTTAAAGCTCTGAATAAATTGTTATTTAATTTTTCTTTTTTTTAAGAATAATTTTCTTTTATTTCCTGTACAATTTGTGATTTTTTCCTATTGTTTTTGCTTTAAGAATTACATTCAAAAACTTTGCTAGTTCAGTTTAGCTACAAATAGTAAACTAACAATTTTAAATCATCTCCAATGATTAAATGTTTTTATTTTATATCTTATTTATATATGCATGCGTGTGGGTATATGCACGTATGTGTGTACGTGTATATTGTCTTTCTCCTCATTAAATGATAAAACTTTTAATCATATAGTTTTAATATAATCGCTTCATGTATTAGTCTAGATCTGTAAGCTATATTCAACAAATGTATCTTTGTAAGTGCAACATTACTAAAAATATTATTTTAAAAAGTATATATATGTTACTTTAAATAAATTTTAATTGTTATACCTATTCTCACATGTGTGTGATAAAAAGAAAACTCACATTACTCACATAATACATCACAGTAATACATCCTACAGAAAATTTCTTTCCAATAGATAATCAGTTAGTATTTTCTGTAAAATTTTTCTTTAGCCTAAGCAATGGGATATTGTTATATACACAAGATATGAGATATTATAAACAGATAAAGCTGGATAAAGCTGGCCTCTTAAGATTAGAGCTCATGTATACCCTATGTATTCAAGTAAAAAAAGAATACACACAATCTATATTTATTATGTCTATGGTTATCTCAGCATGTCTGTTATATCAGCATAGCAAAACGAATATTGCAATACGCAGTATTGCAGCTTTTATTGATATAGAGTAAATTCTATTTTTCTCTCAATAATCAATCAGATAACTTGAGACAACCACAACTTGCAGCTTTAGATATATAGTACACACGGAAGTTTTTTTTGCTATATTCTTCTACTTTCAAGTTTAATCACAATACTCACTTTACGAATTGATACACTATAAATCGATTAAAAATCACAGGCGCAAAATCGTTAATCAGATGTCATATGTCGATGATAATATAAAATTTTAATTTACAAATTAAATTTCAACATGTAAGTAAAAAATCAATTCAATCATTAATTAAATTTCAGCACATTAGCAATAATTTAATTAAATCACCGATTAAATTTCTTTGTATATTTAATAGCAAATTAAATTCTGGCATGTTAAATTAAAAAATTCTTGCATATTGACAAAGTCAATTAATTGTTCATGCATATTGATAAAGTCAGTAAAAATAGAGTTTTATATATAAGCAAAAAATTATTTATGTTACAAAATAAATTAATAATATGCATTAGTAATGTATTAATATAGTCACGAATTATATTCTACATTACCTTCCCAAAACTTAATCAAGCGACATATTAAATTTATTGCATGTTAACAGAAATTGAATTAATCTGCAATATTAATTTAAACATGTTTGTGAATTTTTTTACATATGAAATATTAATTAAGTTTTGAATTGTATATATGTATGTGTGTATATCACACACACACACATACACATACACACACACACACACGCGCGCGCGCGCGTACGCACATATACGTATATATATATATATATGGTGTGTATATGTATGTATACGTATGTATGTGCGTAGTATGTATATATATGTATGTATGTATTATCAGGAGCGAAATTTGGTGCAGGTGTCTTTGCACAAAGAGCAAAATAGAAGAGGAAAAAAAATCACACGGCTGTACCTCACGAGAGACCCTGCGGCGTGAAGCAGATCTTCTCCAGTTCGCCGGTTGATGAACTGACTGGCGATTCAGCTCGGTCGTCCTGCTCGGTCGCTAGTTGTTCGCTGTAGTAATGGGGCGTGCTGAGATAATCGATGAGTCGACGGGGTAATGGCAAGGTCGGGATCAAGTCCCTACGCACCATCTTCAGGATGACGAATCTGCAAGTGTGCTGCAGACTCTGTACTTGCTTGAATCGCGATACCGGATGGAGCAGCTGCACTCGCATCGGACCCAGAACTGGCCGCCGGTGCAGGAAGAAAAGATACCGACCGCTACGTGAATGCTCAACTGCATTCTCGATGAAGTCAACAATAGTATGTGACTTAAATTTTGTGCAGCTACCAAAACTGAAATTACCTGCTTATCGAAAGAAATGAATTTGATAAAAGCGTACATATTTCATATGATAGTCCTGAATCCTATACATAGTACGATTAAACTTACCCTGATCGTGTTCTATCCTTACATGTCGCACACAACTGTTAAGTCTGAATGATAAAGAAAAAATATAATGATCGTCGCTACTGTCCCGTACAATAAACGAGCCATCTGGCTCGTTAGATAGTATTTTCTCCGCCGCTTCGCCGGATATAGGTCCCCAGTACCATCCATACTATTTTGAAAAACGATTTTATATTATATAATACCTGCTAATTCTTTAAATACCAAATATAAATCGACGAATAAAACAAATAAAAATAAACGTACATCTTTTACTTTTTCGATACTGGCGGCAAAATCCATACTCGTGTCTTCTGCGATATCTTCTTCGAGTCGTGCGGCGGGCGACAAAACTTGCTGTTGTATCAAGCTCGGAGATTCGCACTTAGGTGTCATTGCTGTAAGAGCCTCTTCTGCTTGCTCCACATTTACCTGACTATTACTCTTGGGCAGAGGTGGCAACGCGCGCTTGAAGAACGGCAGTTTTTGCGCGGACGGTTCCATCTCGGATGGAGCAGTGTTATTGTTATTTGCATGCTGATCAGAATCAACACTCTCTTCCTCTTCGACGATCTCTCCCTGTACGATGCTGTTGCGTTTCTCCACAAAATGATCCGGCGAACCCAGTCGCCGAAACCGAAAAATATTGCAAAGTGTTTGCTTAAGATTTAGCGAGAAATTACGCTGACTTTTCTTTATCTTCTCCCGCTCGGACTCGCTCTTCTCCTTATGCGATTCATCGCGTGTCTTCTTATGCCTAATGCTGACAAACGCGTTCCTCTTGTGTTTCTTCACATTATTAGAATTATTGTTATGATTGTTATTATTATTGTTATGATGATGAATCATCAGTCCATTACTGGTATTCTTGTTGGATACCGGTGTGTCCGTGGACGAATCCGTATGCATATTACTGTTATACCTATTATTGAATAGTTAATTTGACAATAACTATAAACATTTAACTTAAAATATGTAACAGCAAACGTAATCAAACAGCCCACAACAAAAACTAGTTATTTTCCAGACAAAAATGTTTCTTTGCCTAACTTATCAATAGAAATTATATGTTGTGTGTGTGCACTTACCTATTATTATTTATACTGAGGGGTTTGGCTGTCGCGGCAAGATGCACTGGTGTATGGCCTAGTAGCGGCGTTTTGTCTCGTTTGATCTTGTTCTCGCTAGAGTCGCTCGAGCTTGAATATAACGTCTGTAGATACTGTCGCACTTCGTGTAGAGTCATATGGATCGGTTCGCCAATATTGTGTGCGTGTCCATTCGATGTTTTAATATTGTGACGTCCGGAAGTGCCTGGTACACTATGCCGTTTGCCACCACCACTACCTGGGTTACCCTCGTTACAACAGACATCAGCCAGCAAGCGTTGAGATTTAATAACGTGCGTGATGGCGCGGGACTTGCCGCAATAGTGGCGTGCTTGCTGGATATGCGCCTCCAACTCACTCTGCGAACTCGCGGAAACGTTTCGCCGTCTCTTGCGATGATGCCGGTGTCGTTTGGGCCTTTGTGGTGTCCGCAAATCGTGCAGCGGTCGTACCATGTCGATAGGCACCGTGTAAATATCCGAATCAAACGGCACATTGTACATATCACTTATTTCGCTTGTGGTCAATACATCATGCGACATGGCGGATGTGATAAAGCTGCTGTCGTCGGCTTTGTGGCCAAGTCCAGAGGTATTAATGGAATTATGTGAACTAGATAGTCTCGACGAAGCCAATGAGCAGCGCGAGTTCGGCCGATTCAGTGTATTGTACGGAGTAATAGTGATGGTAGCAGCACCCTGGCATACTGGTGGTGTCATTAGGTCCCATATGCGTTTAGAATTGGTCTGTTGAGCCCGTGTTATCACTGAAATCGGATTCATAGTAGGCGCAATTCTTCCTTCCGGCCAGGAGATGCGACAAGAGATCACTAGCGCCTCATCTACTGCTGATTGTACTAGGCTCTCAGCATAATCGTCGAACCAGCATGATATTCTATGTCTCATCAATCGTGCATAGTTCACAATTGGTGCTGACAAAGATTCCGAATCTGGTGGCGACGGACTGTCCTGAAACTCTGGTGGTGGCTTGATTGCTACATCAACCACTTCAACCTCCAATTTGCCGTCTGTGTCACCCCAGCCTGGACCCTTCTTCAATGTGTTGAAATTCTCACTGCACATGCCATCCGAATAATCAAAAGAATCTTGTGATAGAGACTTACTTTCTATATCGCTTTCTTGCATCTGAAATTTTATTTCATTTCAAGAGTTATATGTCAGGAAAGTATTCATGTTTGTAACTTGGGATCAAAGGAGAAATGCATGTATACTACCTCCATCGCAAGATGGGCTCGAACAGAATCACTAGATATCGAACCTCCTAGGCCACTGCTACCAAGATCACTGAGAGGTCCAGCGCTTAGTGAACATGACGGCGGAGAGTCCATTTCAGATTTTTTTTACTTCAACTACGCGCTGGAAAGACTATAGTAGCCAGGATTTTTGATATTTCCATATTATTCTCTAAAATTTAATATTATAATTGTTAATATATTGAAATATATTTTTTATTTTGAAAATATCTTTAAATTAATATTAAATGCCTAACCTGATAAAAAGTATCACAGGCAATATATAACTGCCTTATGATTCTTATATTTATATACTGACTTGTACTCTGCGCATGGTCCATTATGAGTAAGAAATTGCAATGACATTCTAAAGCAACACAGTTGACAACCCTACAACAAAAACATGATAGTACAATTTGTGAATTTTAAGTGAGTGTAATATCATAATTTTAGATGTAAGTCATGAAAGTCAAAGATTTCATAATTTGTTTTGCCTATGATTAACCCCAATTTAAAGATTTCAATCCTAATTTATAAATCTTTAAAATATATATGTGCATTAGCATATAAACGAACAATAAAATTTACATTTTTTATAAACATATTAACAAAAATCTTTTATAAATATATCAACACACAAATTTTTCGCGGTATCTTCCGAGACAAGTTGACATCTCTAACCAAGTCTGTCAGTTCGACAACAGTGGATGTCGATTCTCTCACCGCGTATTTGATTAAATGCGGCTATTTTATCAGTATCAGTCACAATCCAGAAAGAAATAAAATGCTAAAATTTAGCCTTAAAGGCATAAATGACAAACCGGCCGCAGAGAGTATAGTCTCAAGCAGTCTCCGACAAGAATTAGAATGAAAGATTGACAGACTTGCGTTGTGATTCGCATCGCATGTCTCGGGAAGAGGTCGAGACTTTTGCCCGGGTCAAGTTCGACGTGGGAGAGGTAAGCGAACGATGACACATATAGCAATTACCTATGCGCTGAATTGACCGCGACGCGTATGCGATCCAAATCTCGCCGACGTCGTCGTACGAAGACACGCTACTCATGATTGTCGCATGACGCGCGCAAAGCTCATGCCGGGACCAATCGATATTTGTGAGTTAACGCGGAGCAGCCTGGGCCTTATATCACCTTGTAACATGATCGGTTAAGGGTCGGCAGGAGTAGAGATCCTTAAGCTCGTATCAGACTACGTATTGAAGATTGACATTTGACCAATCAGGATAAAAGGAACTAAAATTTTCTTGTCCTGATTGGTCAAATTTTAATCTCAATGCATAGTCTGATACGGGCTTTAAGGTACCTTTACATGGCAGCGTCGAGCGTCTGCGCAGAAAATTGCGCAGAATCTAATTTCAGCCTAGAATCTATCTCTTTTAAATTCTGTGCATTTTTTTGCGCAGACGCTCGACGCTTAATGCTGCCATGTAATGGCACCTTTAAGCCCGTATAAAGGCCGTATCAGACTACGCATTGAAAATTGAGATTCAAGATTCAAGATTGAAATCAGGACAAAGAAATTTTAGTCCCTTTTGTTCTGATTAGTCAAATTTCAATCTTGAATCTTGAATCTTTAATTTTCAATGCGTAGTCTGATACGGGCTCAGACTGCGCATTGAAGATTGAGATTGAAGATTCAAGATTGAAATTTGACTAATCAAAACAAAAGGGACTAAAATTTCTTTGTTCTGATTTCAATCTTGAATTTTGAATCTCAATTTTCAATGCGTAGCCTGGGGCCATATTCTTGAAAAATATCGCATACGATATTTATCATTGCGCAGTTATTTTCCGATATATTTTAGCTGCGCAATGACAAATATCGTATGCGATATTTTTCAAGAATATGGCCCCTGATACGTTTCCCAATCTGGGAGTCGATTGTGTATCTTTAAAACAAAGTGAAAATTACAAAAGTGAACAGATTTACTAGATTTCGACAAATGAAATCGTAGATACTCTAGTGAATTTATTCACTTGACCAACCACAGTCGATTATTTCAAGAATATTCTCGGAATAATCGACTGTGGTTGGTCAATATCGCGGGCATAATTGTCCGTCAAAACAACAAAAAACAAACAGTCTCGGCCATCGTGTTTTGCGTGTTATCTAATTTTCCAAAGTGAGATTATATGAAATTGTGAAAACTTGTGCAAAGTAAAGTATGTATTTTACTTCAGATTATGTAATTTATTTCCTAATGTAACCTCAAAATTAAGGCCCTGCGCACAATAGAAAAAATATTAGAAATAAGAATAAAATATTAAATATCAGGAGGAGCAATTTAGAATTATTTTACTTCAAACAAGGAAACGGAATGGATTCATTATTTCTAATTTATATTTTTTTGTTTCATTATGCGTTTCTATTCCTAATATTTTCTCTATTGTGCGCAGGGCCTAAGTCCAATAATTTTTTGTTTTAAATCAAATTAGGTGAATTAAAAAATGTCTAATAGTTGCAGTGCCGGTTATTGCACGAATACAAATAAAAAAGGTTTTCAGATGTGTCGATTTCCTAAGGATTCAGAAAAAAGTGGATCCAGAATATGAATCGTATAGATTGAATTCCAACTTCAGGGAGTCGATTATGTATCTTTGAAACGAAGTGATAATTACAAAAGTGAATAGATTTACTAGATTTCGAAAATGAAATTGTAAATACTCTAGTGAATTTACTCACTTTTGTAATTTTTATATCGTTCCAAGCTTAAAATATATGTATATAAATGGAAGAGGAATGCCTATTGTTCTCGAAAGAAAAACGTGTCCGGAGGAAGTGAGAAAGAAAATCATAATTGTCTCTCTCTTGTGAGTAACTGCTCAAAAGTGCGCATTTGCGGCTTACGTTTGTTTGGCCCAATGAAAAATAAAGTTACATTAGTTACATGTGTATGTACACAAAAATATGTATATGTACAAACACGATGCTTGTATGTGTCAGCAAATGGCAACTATAAAGCAGTTATTCACAAGAGAATGGCAACCCATACACCACAGAAAGGTTGCAGATATATTGCAGAATCATTTCATTGAAACATTGCAATATTGCAAATTGATTGCGAAATATTGCTGCACCATTACTGCAAGATTGCGGCAACGTTAACATGTCCGCTTTTTGAAATATTGCAATGTAACAATGCAGTAATCATCCCATACAGCACTGAAGCTTGCAACAACATTGTTGCAACATTGCAATATTGCATATTGCAGTGTAATATTGCAGAAATATTGCAAAGACATTATATAACTTTAGCAATGTTACAGCAACATTTCGAAAATATTACAAAAAAAGTATTCGATAATCGCTAGTTCATTCGTTTACCGCTATGCGGCGCATGTTGCGCTATCTATCCCGCATTTAATTTTTAGTCACAATGATTATATAAAGTTTACAAAGAGCGGCTAGTAAGATTAAAGATATAATAAATATTTTTATTAGTTTAAGTTGTATGATATGACCCCAACACAGCGGCCTCAGACATTGGACTAAAAATTCTTTTAATAGTTTCCATTCTTATATAAAATAAAAAATTTGATAATAATTTTCTAATATGCAAGATACTTCAGATTTTAATAAATAAATTTTAAGATTATATAAAAACAAGAGAGATGTGAAAAAACTCGTTGTATCCAGCACGTAAATCCAGCACTCTAGATCCTGACTCTTATAGGCCTAATTTCTTATTATTTTTTTTATATGTGAGTCGGACTCGACCCAGAGTCGGGTAGAGTCAACAAATCGAATACGCTATTAATATGTAAGGTCTTAAGATGCTAATACGGCTCTGTGATTGGTTTAGGACATCTTAAGATTGTGCTTAAGACCCTAGTCAGCCACGTCTGTTCTAACAGATATTGTCAAGTGCTTGCTACAAATTATTATTGTCAGCAAAATGGCTAGGTACAAGAGTTGTTATTACCGATTTAGCTGGCAGATTGCCGACAAGAACCAAGCAAAGCTTGCTAACATAACTAGACAGCAAATTGGAGGCAGAAACCGAGCAAAGCTTGCTGACATGACTGACATCAGATTGTCTGCAAAAACTGAGCAAGATCTGGAGTGCGCAATCTGATGGCAAATTGGCAGCAAAAACCGAACAGAATCTGCAGCTTATTACAACCCACTCGGCATGTAATATTTCTGATACATTGCTGCATATTCCATTTGAAATATTACACCTTTCAACAATATTACAGAAATATTTCACGACTGTTTCTGCAACATTTCTGCAATGTTTCAATGTCCGCAATCATTTAAAATGCAACCTTGCTAAAAGATTTCAGCAATATTTCGGTAATATTACTGAAATATTTCCGAAACATATCCCAAGTAGCAAACTGACGTCATATAATGACGGTAAATTTTGGTCACAAAATGACCACTTAGGCATCCTAAGTTAGGTCTCATAAGACCCGAAAATGATGTCGATATGTCACATCCACGAAACGTCATTTTCTGATGTTTGTTTGACAGCAAAACTAAAATCAATTACAGTTATAATATATAATAACATACATTAATGTGATATATATTATAGATAAATTTAAATAATTTAATTTATAAAATTAAAGATCTTTTTGGACAGAAATTGTTCGAATAAGTGAAAATCGAACAATTATCTGTCCGATTTGCCAAAAATCAGTTCAATATCTGAATTTCTTGTATAAGAATTGTGTCAAAAATTGAACTGATAGAAATATATATAAAGATAGTTGTTGCGCCCTTCCGTCGACTCATCCTTCCTCGAGTCTGGACGTAACATTAGTTACAAAAGGACTTTTTGAAAGATTTCAGAAATATTGCAAATGCAATATTTTAAGAAACATGATGCAGGTACATTTCTGAAATATTTCGGATGCAAAGTTACAATTGAAATATTAATGAAATATTTCTGTACCATTTCCGAACATTATAGTATTTCAGCAATATTACATGCCAAGTAGGAAAGTATTATAAAATAGTTCAGTCGCTTATCGCTATGCGGCGCGTTATTCATTATATATACCCGTATTCAAATTCTTGTCATGTGCTTAATGCGGACACAGATGGCACTGGATTTGTTACCAAGTTTTGAGCAAATTTGATGCCAATTTGGCAACAATTTGTTATCAAATTACTTACTGGGACGGTCTTAAATATAAGAACTGACTATGAATACCGGCCTATGAATTAATATGCTTGGTAGTAGCTTTAGCCATGCGATTGCGAATAGTCTATAGATTTAAGAAACCTACATTTATGGAATCATGGATTACATAATACATATATAACAATTTAACAATTTATCTGGAATAACTCCTTTCAGTCATGAAATACTAAAACTTGAATTTCCAAATTAATTACCAGACATGAAACAAATTTAACAAGTGATTCCATAAAATTAATAGTATTAATGTAGCTTTTCATATTATCTTATAGCTTTTTTTCCATGTTATACTATAGTTTTTCTTATTATACTATAGTTTTTCCATATTATACTATAGTTTTCATATTATACTATAGTTTTCATATTATACTATAGTTTTCATACTATAGCTTTAACATTGTAAAACTATCCGAAATGAAAGGACAGCAAGCGATAAGCAGATGCGCAGATCCGCGGCGGCTCCGATAGATCCGCGACGTAGACGCCAAAAACAAACAATCGATAAGGACTTACTGCTAATCGATAGGCAATACTTAGAAATAATTTCATCATAGATTTCCGTAGAAGACCTTCACCTTAATGAATTTCTAGAACGCAAACTAAATTCCCAGAACGATCTGCACACGGTCCGTAACGTTCTTTCTTCTCAATGGTATATATAATATAAGATGCAGATTTTCACCCACAGTCAGTCCCGCCGATCATTTCAATACAAACCGCGTATCTTTCATCTTCATTATACTGTCAGTCTCGCGTTAGATTCATAAGCTCAAGTTGTGTAAAAGTCCGGAATAAAGACTTTGAGCATACACCTATCTACGTCAATTCAGCCTATCTCATCCATAACCGAGATCTTTGCAGATGAGAAGGAAAGGCTTATGTCGAATTCGATTGGATGCACTAGTGCGCACTGAGTGCTCACTCTTTCAGTATTTAGTATTCGGTTGGCTTGCCCTGTACTGGTTCAGAATTTTATGTATATTCGGTTGATAGTGCACTAAAAATATGTGCTAGTGAAAACGTGTTCGACTGAACTGCATTATCCCAGTGCAGTGTTATTTGTACGTTCGGTTGAAATACATTGCACTAGTGCAGAAGGCACTGAATTGCACTGAGATTTTCGACAGTGCAGTTCAGTGCAAATTTGAGTATTCCAATGAAAAAATATGGCAGCTAAAATATTATTATTAGATGAACTGTTAAATAGTTCGAGCATTTCTAGCGATGAAGAAATGATGGCAGTATTAATGCGACATGAAACACAAATTCCGAAAGTTCGGAATATGATAAATATTATAAATGAATATTCTGATAAAGAGGTATTATCACACATAATTTCAATGTATAGTTTAAATATTTATTATATTATTTCATATTTAAAGTATCTCTCTTTGATTATTGTAGGTTTTTCTCTGCTCTCTTGTTGATTACAAGTCGCATATTGCACATGTGGGCACCACTAAAGAAGTTACTAAATGCACTATATTGGGATCAGTGCCTGTAATCGCTCCCAGGTCAGTGCAAATAACCGTACTCGGGTCAGTATTAAACTACGCGCCCCAAACATGTGCGTCTAGTAACAAAAAGTTACTAGCCACTGAAACGGAGCGAGTGCACATCAATCGAATTCGC
>NW_021848826.1:2708-5372 GCF_003651465.1 Formica exsecta | reverse complement strand
TTTTCAATTATTCATATATTATCATCATCTCATAATTATAATAAATGTCATCTAAGACTTTGTCTGCGCGGTCGCATAGCTTCTAAAAACGACGTGTCAAACAAAGAACGGATTGTTTCACAAAATAGTCCTCTCTGCGAGATTTATCGTTTCTCACAATTTGTCACAGAAGTCCTGAATCACTCACCCCGTATAGAAAATTACCATAAATTTGCTATCACGCCATGCACAACAAGGTTTGATCTGATCTTGTTACAAATTTGCTATCATATCGTGCATGGCAAGGCTTGCCCTATTCTTGCCACAAAGTTGTTGCCATGCCGTGCACGGCAAGGTTTGCCCTATTCTTGCCATAAATTTGCTGTCATCCCGTGCACAGCAAGCTCCCCGCAGTAACTCAGGGAGTCCCAGCAACATCGAGGTCTCGGGGTATCGATGTCCGGCCTTCAACTCCTCTAAGCGTTCGAGGAAGTCGAACGGGTCGCGTCCGTCGAAATGACACCCCCATTTGCGCATCTGACACATTACCTCGGAGCTAGTGGGGGGCGCGGGGGTCGCGGTATGGGTCGGTGGTGCGGTACGCGGTGGTGTATTGGCCGCGGTCGTGGGTTCGTCGCCCTGCGCCCCGAATTCTTCGGGGTGCTCCTCGACGTACTCGGACATCCGTCGGCGGATGTCATCAAGCGTTCCGGACGTGTCCACGCCCCGGCGGACGGCGTCCTCCATCAGTTGTGTTTTGTGTAGATTATAAATCCACCCTTTCATTGTCGAGTCTCCCTATTCTCTCGTCTCGTTAAGGTAGGGTTCGTGTCTCGGTACGGACTGGAAGTCGGGTCCCTGTTCGGGCGCCAATGTAACAAGCCGCTTTCGCGAGGCGGTGACGGATAACTCGGTCGGGATCCGGGGCTCGTGAAAGGGTATCGAGAGACGAACGAAAGTGATGTTAGGTACAATATAATTTATTGCGTGTTGTGGTGTATATGTACAGCGTGTGTATTTTATGTGTGTGAGCGTGTATAGGTGTGTGAATGTATTATTATGTGTGCGAGACGAGTGACGAGTGAGTGAGTGCGCAAACGTATACCAATGATTAGGTGAGCGCAGAGTGTCGTATGTAAGATCGTTATGTATGAGCGAGTGATACAATCCTGTGAGTGCGTGTCGGTGTAATTCGCTGTGTGCGTGACGCGGTCGCCCGTACGGCGATACGGCGGTGTGCGATGTATAAATGCTTATAATCGGTTGAATTTAGATATTATATACATGCGTATACAATGCTGAACGGATCGTGGTGCGGTCGTATCAGGGCGGTGCAGTCGATGCAACGCACGGATGCGTTGCGCGGTGCGCGATTTCGGCGGATCGATAGAATATCGATTATAGATCGCGGACAGCGATTTCGGCCGAGGCCGTTATCTATCGGGCGGTAATTTCGGTCGGCCCGGTGGGCGGTCCTTCGCCGCGTACTTAGTGATGGCGGCTATCGATCGGTGTCGCGGTAGGGATGTGGATCATCCCCCGGCGCGGGACTTAGCGCGCCGTATCAATGGCGAGTCCGGCTGTCGTAATGGCGGTCGCGGATGTCTTCGATAAACGCGTATAACGCGTTCTGTATTACGTCGGGAGCGTGGTCTTTCCCCGTGGAAATGCAGAAGTGCAACGGCTGACGAGAACACCCGTCGGTGGCAGGGAACTCCCCACCACTAGATGAGCGCCGTTGCACGCAGGTGGTCGGATTTATTCGAGGTGTCGAGAACTCTCGACGGGGACGAGTACGCCCGTTCCCATTTGCCTCTCTTTAAAGGTTTCGGACGGATCGCTCTCGGAGATGCCGCAAACTCTCGGCGGAGGCTGAGTACACCCAACCCCGTTTTCTCTCTCTCTGAGCGATTCAGGATCTAGGCGATTTCCAGGCGTCTTACAGACTCTGGCGGTGCGGAAGATCTGGTCCCGATGTTCAGAAACGCGCTCTATTTATACCGGTTTTCGGCGCGCGCGTCTGCGTAATTCGCCTATTGTTCTAACGGTATCTGGTTTATCGTTGAACCGGCGCGCGCGACTCGGGTATTTTCGGGAACGGTCGGGCGGTTACCCGAGCGCGTCGTCGGCTCTCGATGTTTTCGCGCGCCTAACGGCGGTTATATGTTTACGCGTTTCTGATATTATTTAAAAATGGGCGCTCAGCGCCTCCGCATTTGCCCGACCGGTGTTCGTCGGGCGGCGGACTTCCGGCGGATCGGCGGCCGGGTACGGTCTAGTAACGATGGGGGAATGCATCGTTACAAACATATTAATTATAAATTGTATTCTAACGAATCATATTCTAATCTTTTTGTGTGGATGTGAGCTATATAATCTTATTTTTATTATAATGTTACTCTAAATACTTATTAAAGTAAATATTGAAACTATTAATATATTAAATTTTCACTAAACATACGTTATATTGAGTGAGTGCACAAATTTTGATGAATTTCATGATATAGAAAAATGGACCAAGTAATTTTATTAAGAATGATTTATTCATTCTAACCGACGAGTAATAACAAAATTTTTTTTTTAATGCATTTTTTAATGCTTTAAGGATTAACGGTATAATGTGCGTGTGTATATGTTGTCTTTTTTATAAATTGAAATCTTACCTTTTAGAATGTTGACGGCATC
>NW_021848826.1:0-1729 GCF_003651465.1 Formica exsecta | reverse complement strand
TTCCGCGATACGTGGACCGCGAAGTGTGGAACATCGAATATGATGCCGGGTTCCACTTGCACTCGGATCGGCGGCGGCGGTAATGGGCCGGTCGGCATCAGGAGGCGTGGTTGTTGTTCCTCTCCGGCCTTTTCTTCGGTTTCTCGCGGTCTCTTGCGGGCCGGTGTACTCGCTGGTCGACGCGAGCGGGCAGGCGGCGGTGGTGGAGCCTGCATCAGCTGCTCCATTTTCCGCTGATTGATGCGGTCGGAGCGCTGGATTAGTGTTCCGATTCTCGGCGGTCGGCTCGGCGGTCGGGCGGCTGGGCCGGTCGGCGGACGGTCGGTCGTTGGCGGCTTCTCATTGCCGGCTTGGCTGGTGTTCGGCGTCGGCGGCTGGTATTGAAATCCTGGATCGTCCAGGATCTCGTTGATGGCAGCTAGGATGTTTTCGGGATCGCACATCTTTGCTATCTGTGCCGTTAGAGCTGGAGTTCGGCTGTTTATCCCTCTCCGTCGGTAGTGGGGGTATCATCCTCGTCCTCGGGGTTGTTATTGTCGCCGTTTTGTTTGGTCTTTGCGACTTTGAGATCCTGAATGTGTACATGTTTGTACCATTTTCCCCGTTTGCTCCTCAGGTCTACGATTACTGGCGAGATAATTCGACGAACTTCGAGCGGCCCGATATATTTCGGTGCAAGTTTTGCGTTGAAATTGTCGGCTTTCTTCGACAGTGGGTGGTCTTTCTTCCACACCCATTCGCCGATGTGCGGTCTCCACTCTCGTCGCCGGAGATTGTAGTATCGCTCTTGCCGCTGGAAAGCTCTCGCAAGTTGGATTCGGACGATTTTATAGGCGTCGTCTAGTCGTTCTATGGTGGTGTCTGGTGGTGGCCCTCCGGTTGCTGGTGCGGTGCGGTGCGGTGGCACGAGCTCTCGCCCGTGGTTCAGGTATGCTGTGTAACCGGTGGTGGCATCGTGTACTGCCGTATTAAATGCGAATTGAAATGCGGGCAGGTGTTCGTCCCAGTCTCGATGGTCCTTGTCGACGAATTCGCTGATCATTGTTTTGATCGTCTTGTTGGTCCTTTCCACTGGGTTGCAGTGCGGTGCATAGGCGGGAGCGGTCTTATGCTGGATATTGAATGCGCGCAGTCGGTCGTTAAATTCCTTGGAGGTAAACTGCGTGCCGTTATCCGACAAGATTGATTCCGGTCGGCCGTGTCGAAGGATGACTTTCTCGGTGATGGCCTTTGTAATGGTTTTTGCGGTGGCTTGGCGGAGCGGTGTTAATTCCACCCATTTTGAAAACCGATCTTGTATTACGTAGAGCCATGTGTGCCCCTGTCGTGAGCGCGGCAAGGGCCCTACCAGGTCGGTAGTGACTTGCTCCCAGGGGCGCTGAACGTCGGTCGCGTGGAGCTTTCCGGCCGGTTGTTGTTGGGCTACCTTGTGCTTTTGGCAGGTTTCGCACGTGCGCACATATCCGGCGATCGCCCGGAACATCCCCGGCCAGTAATAATGCTCGGCGATGCGAGCGATTGTTTTCGCGATCCCCAGGTGTCCGGCGGTTGGTGCGTTGTGATAATTTCGCAGCACCGTGTGGCGTTGATCCTCCGGCACGCACTCCTTCCATTGCTCCTCTGCGGCGTGCTCCTTGAAGTTCAGGCTGTGTAGGATATGGTGGAACAGTTTCCCTTCGCTGACCCGATAGTCCGGTCGGCTGGCTGGTTCGCGCTCGACCTCTGCGAG
>NW_021848825.1:3186044-3186411 GCF_003651465.1 Formica exsecta | reverse complement strand
AGCAAAAACGACGAATTAGATAACAATATCTTTTATATAAAATCGATCATTCGCTAATTATCTATTCTAGATATCTACACATATCAATGTCACAAAGCCATGTGTATATTCGATACTATCATATCCGTCTGATCCCCTGCGTATCCATCGATCGGAACGATTCCTCAACCAATTGGTCAGAATTTTCCCACTAAAGTAGTTCCACCGGCGAGTTTTCTTCGATGCAGACGCGTATCGGAAAGGTGCCCGGGGAAAATAATCGCGATATGTTAAACATGCCCTCGTGCCGCGAGGGCAATGTAACGTACGCGCGATGTACACTCGCATGTGTATACATCTCGCCCCGAGTATGCGCGTCGAGATACAG
>NW_021848825.1:3167878-3176585 GCF_003651465.1 Formica exsecta | reverse complement strand
GCATACATTCCATACATTCCTGCGAAATCCACGTCATCAATATCGATGGACAGAATTTTACTACTACGGATGATACCGGCTGCCTCGTCTGCAGAATGCACAGAAGAGCGGCATACATTCCTGCGAAATCCACGTCATCAATATCGATGGACAGAATTTTACTACTACGGATGATACCGGCTGCCTCGTCTGCATAGATTACAGAATGCACACGCATTGCGAGAATCGGCGCCGATATCCCGAGTGCTGAAACGAATCGCGCATGTGTGATAGTGCGATAGTGCGCTTGGCGTGTGTGTATGTACATATACGTAGATTTTTGTCAAGGATACATAGCGTATACGCGTACGTTTATCCAGATCCGTCATCGACGATCGTTTCGCCGTCAAAGCAGCGGAATCTCGACGCCGAAATAATCGGGTCTGCCGCTTTTTCCGATCTGTTCGAAATTGAGTCGATTGCGCGATGCCCACGCGAAAAATGCATCTACACGGTTATCGAGTTCCATCGAGTGGATTGCACGATCGACACCGTGCATTCACTCTCATTTCGATGAGCGGCCGGGCGCTTTCAGAGAAATGCGTGTCGTACGAGAGAAAACGCGTATAATTAAAATGCAGCAAAAACTCAAGCATGCTGAACTTCATTTCGCAGAATTCCTACCGTGATATATTTCTTAGGCAGTATGGGGCAATCATTCATTTTCTCTTGAATATAGAGATGTATAGAGCATATAATACATATTTAATAGAATCAAGTGAAAATGTATATTTTTTTAAAACATTAATTATATATATATCTTTTTTTTTCTTTCTTTCTCACTACATATATTTTAAAAAAGAGGACACATTTAATCTCGTGTTCTATCAATGATCAATACAATACTAATAATCAATACAATAATATTGACACGATAATATGGTATTTAATGGTAACGAGAAATCGCGTAAATTCTGATATAATGATAATTCGTAGCGATAAGTAGATAGTTACAACGCAAACCGCGGATATCGATTTCTGACTCTCGGAGTTTCGTATTTGCGATATGTAAGCCCTCCTACCTCGGATACCTGTACTGATTATCGGAAGTACCACCAACGATTATCGAACATGGACGCAGTTGTCTAGCAATAGTAGCAATCAGCAAGCGGTATATTCGCATAAATTATATGCATAAATTATTAAATCGCTCTGCGAATCAAATTATTTTTTGCACAATTTCTCAACAATTTGGATATGTTGAAATAAGAAACCTAAACAATATACGATGTACATCAATGTCAGAGTAATTGGATAAATGATAGAATACATTCTTCACTAAATGTAATCAGTTATAACATGCTACTTTTATTGCAACGAAATAGTACATCTTCTCTCGAGAAATTTTATTTTACTTCCATAAAAAAGAAATAGAAAGCGAAAATTAGATTTTAAGGAAAATTATCTCTTTTACTGTCATATTTCCCCTTTAAATTGAACCATTTTCACGTTATTGTGTTACTTTTCTATACATTTACACACGCGAAACGGAAACATTCCAGTTTACTATTTTAAATGACCCATCTTGTATTCCCGAGCGGTATTATTTGACTATATAAGCTAGAAATATATTTTTTTCTCTATGTAAAAAATATTGCAATAAAAAAACTGGATTTTATATTAAATTTTTCACAAAACTCCTTTATTTTCCGGAATACGGTGCACGGATGTATGTTACAGCGGTTTCGCGAGCTCATCAAGTATATTCGATCATCAAGTATATCGATAAATTTTATATCAATCAACCTAATGTATTATCATCGCTTACATCAGAGCATTTCGGGCTTAAACGACCCAGCCCGACCGCATTCGCGGTAACCCCTTCCTCTCGAACGAATATGCAAAGCGAAATCTCTGCCGAGCGACATGGCGATTCTGTAACGTGAATGCTGCGCCTTGCTTAATTTGCTCATTGACGAGCGAGCATTACCCAGGTAACGGAGGTACCGCGAGCACAATCGGCACACGGGTGGAGAGTGAGAGATAATGATGAATCGTCTAGCACCGGGTTATCGCGTATAATTCTCCCGGCCGCGCGATCCTACATATGATGCGCGACTCGTCTCTCCCCGAGAAATCCGGATGTAGGATTGCGGTTGTTCCCGATGCTTTGTGAGACACGCCTGCCGTACCCGAACCTAGCCGAGTCGAGCATAGAGAGAGCGGAGCGTAGCCGATATATATCCCCACGATCGTTCCAATGTGTCCCGGTGCCAATCTTCGTGCATTAATATCATTCGCTGGCCCATCATTCAATTACATGGCAGAGGGCTCGGTGTACCGTCACGCGCGCATCGGGGCTATATCCGCCCGAAACCATCGAGCCCATTGAATATGGATATTATCGGATGCAGTACACTCGTCCGACTTATCGGTTATGAGCGCACCATATGAAATCCCCAAAGATATTTTAGCTTTCTCTCTCTCTCTTTTGTGTGTGTGTGTGTGTGTGTATTTGCTCATTTCCCTGTGACCATATAAATTAGACTAGTCTTCGATCCGAGTTATTCAAAGAAAATACTGCATAATCCTCGACCATGCCCAGCAGACGCGCGCGGATGTTTAATTAATATGAGGCGAAATATATAATCCCTCATTTCTACCCCGATTCTACCCAAATTACATTAAAATTGAGGGACAGATTAAAATAATTAGTGTGCATGCTCTCGTTGGGAATATTATAAACGATGTCGCGTTTTAAATGTCGCGTCTATCGTCCTGTCTGTTTGAAAGTAAAGAAGAGACCGAGTCGATCTAGATTAATTGCCAATTCGACATCGAGATCATCGTTTCTCCTTTCGCTCGACCGCACAAAGAAGCGCTATATAAGGAGACGTCCTAGCTTCTTTGTAGCTTTTAATTTAATTGCCCCTCGATAGTAGGCGATTATTTCGTTTATTCGCGCGGGTCAATGCGCCCTTCTTCGTGCACCATTGGCTCTCAATTGGCGGAAAAATCTGGAAATTTCTCGGGAAGAAATTACATGCGGCACTGCATTATGCAAGAATCGCCGGGTATACTCTACATAGAAACGCTAGAAACGAGAGAATGGGAAGGATTTTACGAGAGCCTCGGGTTTTTCTCGGGAAGCAGTTTCGCCTTCTTTTCACCGGCGTCGTCCAAAACGTAAACGCTCACGAAAGAGCTCACACGCGCGTATATATGTATGTATTAAACGCGCATTTCGCGTATAATAAAGACACGACGATCAACGTCCACGCACGTTTACGATGTAAGTTGACATTTTCCGGAATAGCGCTCATGATATCAAACTAGGTGTACCTAGTTTCTTCTCATTCCTTTCAGCAATCGGAGAAACTTGAAAAAAATTTTCCAAGAAACATATACCCCTATCCTACGGGCATCTCACGCTTTACTCTTTTGCTCTACGATCGCATAAGCAAAGAGTGTACATAGGAAAAAAAAAAGAGTGGTTGCCCCTTCGAACCAGCAGCATAAACATTTCGTTTTATTTCACTCTCATCGAAGCGTACCTCGGGTGTAAAGCTCCTTGATACGTCCTACGTGAGCTGGATACACTCGTATGGCGTGGCGAGAAATTGGGGCAAAGCAGTATAAAGCGCGATATTCCGTTTCCCTTCGTTCTATGTTTCAAGCTTTTATCTCGGTAGTTACGCCCAAACATTTTTCCTACTACGGACTGACGATTGAATTAAAGAAGGCGGACGCACGAAAAATACTCCCGTTTGTTGCGGGGTTAAGGTCGTGGCCGCGTCACGTGCGCGTCATGTTGATCGTAGAATCAAAGTTATGCCCGGCACCGGCAACTCGTTGTAAAATTTATGACATTTGCAACGGGTCAACGATTTACGGACATTTATTGTTCCGCGTAAAATTGGAATATTTTCCGCTCCTATCCGTCTGTCGCATATAAATTTGCTAAAATATCGCTTGATCCGGTGATTGTTAAAATGAAAAACTTAATGAGAAAAATATGAAAAAACAACGGTAATACAACCTATTCCTAGCAGTTATCGTACTGCAAAAATAGCTTCAAATTTATAGTGTACTACAAAAACTACAAAACCGCGTTTTATTATTTTTTTGCGACAAAGTAATTTTTCAAAAAACTAAAAAAAAAATACATGAATTAAACGCAAACCAATAAAAATTGTTTTCATAAATGTCTCCATCTAGTAAAAGAAATAGATGAATTAGTGGTCGCACGATTTGCTAATAAAACAACTATCGGACGCAATTAATTCTGCTTACGGTACGTCGAACGCAATAGCACAAAAGTCAAAAATGTAAAGCTATCCTGTACTGTTTTAAGGAACCACCAGCCAGTTCAAAGATTCTCCGCGCTTCTTTCCACTTAAAGTAGCGGTCGTCTCAATCACCATTGACTAGAATGTCGGTTCTTCCAAAAGCCACGTATACGGCCGGTAACCATCCAGGCTGGTCCGATTGCTCTTTTTCAAGGGGAAAGCACTTCGCGAAAAAGCCGAACTTAAATTTCTGTCTGACCACTCGAGCGAGTCGCGCGGACGAAGCGCTCGGCCGGGATCGCTCGAATAAAAGTTCCCCGGTGGTCTTTTCGCGTGGCTCACAGAGCCGGCGATGTGTATATACATATATATACATATCCGCCGAAGCGGATGGCCATTTCGGCGGCGGCGAACGAAAGAGAAACTATACGGACGAACAAAAGTGGAGAGACCTTACGAAAGAGAGGAGCTCTCTCGGATTAAAGAAGTGCCGAGTTACGGGACCGCGTCCGGTCAGTTTCTCGCTCGGGCGATTATACTTTCGCGCCGATAATATATCAGCCGATAATGGCTTCGGATCTCTCGAACCTGGGCCAAATAGAAGAGCCCTTTCAAAAGTTCCTACGGCGCGCCTCTCTCTCTCTCTCTCTCTCACACACACACACACACACGAGCGCGTGCACACACGCACACAGACACACACATTTTCTACGCCAATTACTCTTCTTTTTATTTTACTGAAAAATTGTTGGCTAATTTTTTAAAATGGGCAGATCATCGCGCATAACTACGTTAAAATATGATTCGCATATGTTAAATTTATGTTCCTAATTGCTTCTCAAAATCTCACAATTCAAGTAGAAAATTATGTGTCTCGAAATTCCTGGCTTATAAATTTCTTTAGTTTCGTCACTAAAATAAATCTATCTCGTCAATTCTTCTCTATTTTTGAAAATCTATAGAGTTTATTTAAAGAAGATGTAAAATATATTATGTATTTATGTATGTATTCCATCCTTTTTCTGCGTACGTTTCGATTGTATTTCTATCATAAAAATTCAAAATGATTATGATGCCTTGTCACGTTTGAATTCTGATAGCTAAAACTAATCTCTGAAATCTCTTGCCTCATTAACGATGCCATGAAATATTGATACATTATTCACTACTTTTCGCATAATCATATTCGCTGCATTAACGTTTTTCGCTCGATTTTCATCGTTTTCACTGTACCATTCGTTGATGCTTACGAAATGAGCATTCGCATCAATGCAATCGTGATGATTTTGCTACCAACCAGCTAATGCGAGTCCAGAAAATAATAATTATTCGATAATACATTTAGAGAATGCAATATTAAATGCGAATTTATCTTCCTATATCTCTCACAAAACCTAAAATCCATTTCCATCCGCTAATTTATTACTTTTACTAATAGACATTCCATAAATTTACACAAAAAAGTTACATATCACTTCATTGCATAAAATTATGCGTACTATGCGCCAAAACGCTGATTGATAAATCTGCAGAATTTTTAATGTATTTATCAAAATGTATTTTACCATAAACGTGTCAAATATTTTTTTCAAAGTAAAGATAACTTTTATATACGCGTCCTTTCGTACGCGTATAACATTTGTATATATATATATATAGAATATCTTACTGCTTATCGTTATTACATTTTAAGTTTGGATTTTAGAGTGTAATATCATGCCATTATTTGCAACATTAAATTTTTGAAAAATGAGTAATATTGCCATATGTTATTAAAATTAATGACTTGTAAAATTTAATCTGATATTCTTAAACGCATATTGCATCGCATATTACAGAGGGATTCATAAAGCAATCTTCAAATCAAAATAAATAACATAGATTAATAACATAAATTTCCAATATCATAGCATATGCTAGAAAAGGGCAATATCCGTTTTGCCTCGCAAAATTTCCCTCCTGACGGTACGAAACATTTTGCCTGCCATCGCATCGGATGAAAGAGAAAATCCTTTGACGATAACGTAATTATAAATTATACCCGTGAATTACCTTTTTTTTTTCCCCGACAAAATTGCAAAACCGCAGTTTGTCTAGCTCACCTGCATTATACCGGTGAAACCGGTAGTAAGAACGGAAGGGATTTCGTTGAGCTTCGAATAACGAGACCAAGTTTTTTCCCGTCGCCAGGCCTTCCTCCTGTCGCCTTTATTGTCTCCCTTCGCTCCCTTGTGTACCGTGAGAAGCGGCGGCCACTGTTTCTCGAGAACATTTGTAGCCGACTACGAAGTCAATTCCTCGTAATGCCCCGCCAACGAATGCAACTCGAGTGTCAGTCCCTTAAGGCGGATGTAAGGCACAGTTGTAAAATGTAGTATTACGCGACGAGCTCATCTTCTTTACGACAATTTACGGCGATTGGTACGCGGAAAAGCGGACGAATATACGAGCATAATATTGTGATCATTAGCATTAGTAAAATGAAATTTTCTCGTTTTCCCAACAGTACGATTTTCCTCGCTCACTGATTGGTCCATCTCGGAAAATTTTGAAAATTTTACTCGTTTTTCTAGCCAGAAGGTCAGTAAGAAGCTTTAAGAACAAAGCCACGATGCGTTGTTGCCAAAGTTATTTCTTTGTCTGTGGTCAAACGAAAATTCGTTGACATTTATAATTGTCAAGAGAAAGGAAATCGTGCGGCGGAAGAACTGGGAGAATTGGCGCGACTCGGCTATACGTCTTCATCGATTCGAATCATTGACCCTTGGTTTTCGCTTCTCCTATGAGGGTATTATACCGGGGAGGGATTACTATACGAGGGAAAGAGGAGAGCCGAAGTCAGGAGGGAACGGAGTGTAGCCGCGCCTTCGAGATACATGCATTTATTCAACGCGGGCCGAGCAATCTCGCTCGGCAGGAAAAGTGCTACGAGAAATGGATGGGCCAATTTTCTATTTCGCGGCGCCCTCAGGCCACGCACCGTCGGGATATCCTTATATTATGCATATACACACATATATTTGCGGCACGTACGACTTTCACGAGCGCGATAGCATGAACGCGCACGCAAAACTTTCTATATCGAGCGGAGTGTTCCGCGATGTCGCGAGATCCTTGGAGCGTGTCGGAGCAGAGAAGCGAGTCGAGAATCATGCGCTGTGATAGGCACTAGTACATGAGAAAGTCCTTTATTTGAACGAGATGAAATATATAACTTACCCCGCTCCCGTGAAGTGTATATTATGAACGCTCACGCGAGCAGCTCGCTACGCTCAAGAATCTCAGTTTAAGTACGACGGGGGGAGATATTTTGTCTTTTACAAGATAGGCGAGCTATTTCGCGCGTCTGCACATTTCTCGCAGAATCACAGAGTTACACGCATAGGTGTTCCAACTTTATTGTCAGCGGCCGATAATTCTGATACTTGGTAGCTGCAAGCTAGCAAAGGCGAATTTCGAAGGGATTGGTCGTTTAGCTTACAGCACGTAAGCCCGGCTTGATAACGGAAGCGTTTACAAACTGACCCGGTCATCGGAAGTCTGCCGTGTCGGCGCCAGAAACATTGCCAGCGCGAGTAAATTGTTTTACTTCATCGTCGGTAGAATTAAGTCCCGGCAGTTTGCGAACTCGAATGTATGTTATAGAGGACCGACGCTCAACGTTCATTATTGTCGTTATTATGTAGTATCTTTTTATCTCAATTTTTGAATAATTTCTGTTGAATAAATATTTCTTGCACAAATTCTTACTAAGCGCATTATTGTGCCCACACGCGAGCGCGCGCGCGCGCACACACACACACACACACACACACACACACACACACACACACACACACATATACATACACACACACACACACTCAAATGCCTTAATATAATCTTCTGAAAAGAATTTTCTTTCAAATATTGACGATTAATCGCAGTGATGGAGAAAAGCCTAAGCTGTGCAAAATTAATTCCAGTTCACTAATATATTTTATAATACATCAGTCTCTCTATCCAATAGCTGTGCACAATATTAAACTTTAATAGTTATGGAATAAATGTCATACCGCCATCAAGCAGGCTAGCTACTAAACTTTATTTACTTTGCCTCTCGATTCTCATCGTAGCTCCATTTTACGAGCCATTCAGCTGCAATGTCCGTTAATTTCTGTTCCTCGCGCGGTCAAACAATTTCTCGCTTATGGTATTAATTATTTCCAACAAAGTTGCCTCACAATTTTCAAATGTCGCGTTACGACCTGACTATCAATACTTGTTTATCAATTTTATAACAAGCACAAAATAATGTATGTGCAGCGTGCCGGTGAGAGACATTGCTGTAATAACATTTTCAATCCATTATACACTATACAAAAGAAAAAATAAAACACGTTTATTAATATTTTCTATTTTTTTAACAAATAAATAATATATAAAGGACTTTTATATAT
>NW_021848825.1:3128962-3167863 GCF_003651465.1 Formica exsecta | reverse complement strand
TATTCTTATATATATTCTTATATATTAATACTTATATTAATACTTATATTAATACTTACATATATTAATACTTATATTCTTATATATTAATATACACTTACATATATATTATATATACATTTCCAATCTGCCTAATTGTAAATGGCTGCCCTTGTTTCACATGTCACTATAGCCCTGTTAGCAATCTAGGTATAACATATATAAATCTGTGAATAAACCACATCCAATTAAAATAAATCATGAAAACAGTATATCGTCGAATATTTTCTTTTTTTTTGTAAATTAATCGTGCTTTTGTAAACTAATCGCGCTTTTTGTTCATTCCTGGGAATTTAAAACATTATTACAGCCGCTGGCACAATATTTTTTTTTTTTATATTCCATAATAGCACTTGGTTCATTTTTACCTTATCGATTCCAAGCCCAAATACCAAAACAAAATTGTATTTCAAAGTGCAAGCATCCATTGAAATTGCATCAATCCAGAATTAAATCCTTGACAATGGGACGCGGCTAGCTTTACATATGATTGAACAATAGTTATCACAAATTTTTATTGTTACGTCCAAAAACCCGTCTAGCCATATACTTAATTGTATTAATTATTATTTTATTTGTTTGTACGCACACACCGTGTAAAAATGTGATTGTTATTGGTGAAAAAGCGCGCCAACAATTTCACTCAACTCTTGCACAAACGGATAGAGAGTATATTGTATCGCGCCGTACGTCTCCGATTTTCTCGATTAAAATACCCGACACCATTATTTGCAATGGCAGTCCAATCGGCTACGTTTTATCGGCTTTGAACGACGTATCCGCGCACATGACGCTAAATTTCAAAGTAAACAAACCGCTGTATCAAGCGAAAATTAAATCCTTTGTTACGCACCGTGAATCATTATGCGTACAATCGAATGACAGACGCGACAGGCAACATTATCGCGGTAGGTCTTATCAAATCCCGTAACAATAATGTACAATATAAACATAGCATATACAACGTGACACGTGTTAATCCACAATTGTGGCTAATTTACAGATAAACTATTTTGTTAATTCCAGTCTTTTGAAATCGATATCCTCCGCGCCACGTCGCATAAAATGCAACAAGTATTTCTCAATAATAATTATTGCGTAAATGTAAAATTATTATATGCGAAATATTTCGCTGACAATTGATTATATAGACAATATGTGAACAAAATGATGCGCCAATGCGTGCCTCACATTCTCTACAAAAATTGCACGTGTAAATTTCTCTTTGAAAGTCAGACGCTTGCCCTGAGGTTATGTGGAAGTCGCGCATATAAAAGAATTCTCTCGCTTTGCGAGACCTAGTTTCTCGAAATAGTGCTCTTGCGTGAAATCCATTAATCTCGCAACGAATATTGAAAAAAACGCTTTTATTGTATCTTAGCATATATTTCTAGAATGATTATATCTTGATCATTACGTTTACACTATGCATTAAAGTGCATCATTCATCATTTGCTTAATTTACGCGCCTGGTTATCTCCTCTCAAGTTTTTATTGTAATAAAATCACTTTTTCAAATTAGGATTGTAGTATGAATTTCATTATTAAAAAGAAAGAGAATAAAAAATAGCTTGATAATTTTTCAATATACCTAACTAAAGCACCATAAATGAGTGTATAAATAACAATACAAATTATCTATAAATAGCGTCATATTTTTTTACTGGATTTTGATTCCATCAAACATAGATCCGA
Source organism: Formica exsecta (assembly GCF_003651465.1). NCBI lineage: Eukaryota > Metazoa > Arthropoda > Insecta > Hymenoptera > Formicidae > Formica > Formica exsecta. Next base: position 3,166,129 of record NW_021848825.1, on the reverse strand, counting down.
AAAATTGTCGTAGCTTGCAAATTTTCTTTTCATTTTTACCTGAAAGTTGTATAAAAGAGATCTCTCGCTTTTCGAGTCTTGTTTTCTCGAAAAAGCACTCTCTCAAGCAAAATCCATTAATTTCACTGGGAATATTGAAAAAAACACACCGATCTACCGTACTCTGCTTCGAACTGACTCGGACCGATTCCGCTATCGGTGTGCCGTTCGATTTCAAAGTAAACACGCCATTAAAATCGCATCAATCGAAAATTGAATCCTTGACTGTGGCGCGTGGACTGTTTTACATTCAGTCAAACAATGGGCACCGCCACCCCGCTCGGTGTGTGCACACGCCGTATGTAAACAAGGATGGAAATATGACGGAGATACCGCGGATGGCGGTCACGGGGAGAGAGGATGGCCCGACAGGAGCGCAAGTCGGCAATGGTAGGAGCGGTATAGAGCGAATTTCGATCGATACTAACCGAGTTTCGAGAGGCATCCTTTCGCTACTAGTAGCTGGAAAAATTCACGCTTTTTGGCGCTCCTGCCGCCGCTATCATAAAAATAATCGGCCGATCGTGATAGCGACTCGCGCGCCGCAAAACTACCATCCGCAAACTGGGCTCCTACGTATTCAAATAATAGAAACGTGCCGTAGAAAACAGTGTCGGCGCAAATGTTCAGCTCGTGAGCGCTTGGCACTTGGCCGGCGGAATAACGTTGAAAATTTGTCTCCTCTATTCTACTTTTTAAACGATTTTGAATTGCGTCCGCGGAATGTTCTATACCATTCGGCGATCCGGCGCGGCAATGAAACTGCATTGCGTCGCAGTAACTTGAAATCTGTCCGGCGATTGTGTCGATCGTCGACGAAACGCAATCAAGAATTTATGTGCAAACAGTCCGCAAAACGTTGGCGAGAGCATGCGAGGAAAATACATAATGACTCGTAACTGACGATAAAACCGGGACGGTTGTATAAAGAACATAAGTTGCAAAAATGTAGAATAAAAAGTTGTTTTTTTTTTTTGTTTTTTTTAAGTGTTTCGTATATAGATTTGTCTTCAAGAGAAAATTAAATTCAAAGATTAGAAGATTACTTAGCGTTCTTCTTTTTTTTTAAATTTATCGATTTATTTGTTTATATATAGTATTTATCTATTTATCATCTTGCTGATTGTGTACCATCAGCTATAAGATACTATGTATATCCGGGGTATATACGTTGAGTCGAGTATATATATGCGACAAGGTATATTGTACACAACGATGCTATTAATTGACGTAACTTACGCTTATGAGATATCACGAGTTTCAGGATATTATAAAGTAGCATGATTTAATGCTCAAAGTAGAGCACGAACGAGTTACCTCTTGCTGTGCTTGTCATGCCGACACAGGAGAGAACCAAGAAAGGGGAGGTACAGAGTCGAGAGCAAGAAAGAGGTAGAGGAGCGTACTGGAGCGAATGGTGCTAAATGAGAGTAATTATGAGACAAGTTTTAACTGTGCCGTTGGTGGACAATGCGTTATCCTTCATTGCACCCCGCTATCTTTCCCTTTTAAATAACCGCGCGAGAGTAACCTGATGCAACGCTAAAGAAAGATCGGAAAAGGCAGACAACAAAGAAAAGGCTACACCTCTCTTTTCCTCTTTTTCGTCAAGTTCTCGTCGAAAGGAGATGCACGCCGCTCATAATCGAGGCACGCGATTCGCCCCGAGAAGTAAAAGGAAAAGAATTCTTAACGAATGAATGTTGCGCCGCGCTTAATTACTGCAGCCTGGTGCTCATAGTCGTAATTATAACTATTGTAATAACGTTCCTTAAAGCGCCTTTTTAAAACTCACAATAGCTGTTTGCTCACCGCTATAACGTTACAAAGGTAAAAAAAAAAAGAAAAAAAAATTGTCGGAATATATGCGCAGTTATGCACTCATTCTTATCAATGTTTCTCTTTCGTGAAAACAAGAAGACGGATCGTACGGATAAATTCATTGCTCCGGCTCGTTGAAGATATTACAGAAATAAGCTAAATAAATGTTAACAGAATATTCTCTTATATTCCAATCCGAGCTCGTTCACCGTTATGATGTTACAGGTATATACTACGAATCTTCCCTAATCCCTATTTATGTCTAAAGTGCGCATCTCTTTATTTCTTAAAAGGAATCTAAAGTAAATGTTTCGAATGTAATAAATAAGGATTCGGGATAACAAATGGCTTCATGAAAACTTTTATCTTGGTAAACTGATAAATCCACGACATTCCAAAATAACTGAAAAAGGGAACATTTGCGGACCTATGGTCGTATGAAAAGTCCTCGTTCCTTTGGTATGCAAAAACGCGCGCTTGAAATTTCGTTGGACCTTTTAAAGATTTATTGTACGTAACAACTCGCGAGTATTTACATTACCATATATTCTCATATCATAATGTTAGAAGGATACTTTATTCAAGCAACAAATTTACTTTAAAAGCAACAAATATTACCGTCTGCGGTATACTTTTATCAAAACTATTTCCTCTCTCGAAAAGTGCACAACAACTGCATAATATTCTTCCATCATTTCAGTCGAATTATCTCTCGCCAACGTGCAATGTCCGAATAGAAATGACGGAAATTTCAGAGTTACTCTGAGCGTCAGATTTCGTCGGATTACTCGATGGATTCGTCGCGAAAGGGGTTGTGAAGCGAGGACTCGACCGGTGTCGGCGGCGCAAGGGGAAAATCTGGGGGAGGACAGTAAGTAGGAAAGAGAGGCGGAGAAATGTCAATTTATTCTGGCTTTGTTTACGAGCAATGCCTCGGGACGCGCAACGAGGGGGAGTTGACTGCGACTGCGAAACAAGGGCACAAAGGGTGACTCGACCAGCCGGTGGGTGGGCGAGAGCCCGTTAATCCGGGCAAAAGACTGCTCGACGACTCGGCGCCTGTCTTTTTGATGGAAGATTGGTTGGCATTAAGTTACATCGGCGGGTATTCACATGTCTGGAAGTGAAAATCAGTCAATGACACACACATTCCATCATTGACTAATTTGCGCGAGAAGTATAAATGTATATGAATTTATGTGTATGTGTGTATAAGTAGATAGTGTCGGGCATCTCCCATTTCTCGCGCAAACCGGCGATGAAGTGTCAGTAAACGAAGGTAATGGTCTGGACTGTGGAAGAAGAGGTCGTCATTGTTGTACTGTCGACTGACACATCATCCATCCATGGCGATAATGTATCGCTGTGAGCCACGGATGCTTTGTTCTTGAACTTGTATGTAAAGATATACGGTATGTGAAATGTATGGATCGATGTATTAATAGCTGGACTTTGTGGAATAATTAATGGTTCGCGTATGTCTTCATTAATAAAAACATTTTATAATATGGCTTAATGATGCGACTCTAATCAATTTTTTTTTTCATTTTTAAATTATGTAATCAGAAAATTACGCTATCATTTTTCTTTCAATATAATATAATATTCGTATTTTAATAACATTTTTACTAATAAGATCAATAATGATGTTTTGGCACATTTTTCTCTTGTGAATGTGATATCTGTATGCTAAACTAATTTTCTTGAAAACATGTTGTTCAGTAGTCTATCAGATACGAAAGCATGTATGTTATTTATTGAAAAATCCACTCTCGTGATAATATATAGAGCACAGACAGCTATAAATGATTGATGCCAGCACGGGTAAATAAATACTTGAAAGTTCGATGTTAGCTAAGCCATTCGTTGATTAACAACGATCAGACGAGACACATTTTAGAAATTGCATCAAAGTTCCCTTATCCGCTGTTGGTTTTACGTAACCGCTTTCGCGCACCGTTTATTTAATGTCCCTTGTCAAACATTTAACATTCTCGTGCCCATCGGTCTGTGCAACGGCGAAGAAACATTATCATTATCTCTACAAAACCTTTTACATATTTTATTGTACATTCTAAAGAAATTGATTACAAGAATTTTAAACACACAATTGAAATAACGAGCAAATGAATAAATTTCTGATTTAATGATATTTGAGACTTTTATACAAGTACATTTACCTTTCTTTTGTATTATTAATTAATAATTTTAACTTTTTAAAATAATCATATTTTACGTATAATACGATTGTATTATAAGTAACTATAATTCAAAGTTATATTACTGTTTTATATTATTATGGGCAAATATTTAGACATCTTTTATCAACAAGAAAAATAATGTTTAAATCATCAGAATAATTCTGATATTTCTTCGAAAGTATATGTTTCAACCCACGAATATTTATACATTTCAATAAAAGGGTAAAAATAATCGGTAACGACCAAATAAAAAAATCGTCGAGACGCGGAGGATATGACCAGCATTATTTTGTTGCACTGACAGGCGTTCACAAATAAGGGCCGAAATTGATATTAGGATTTAAAGTTGGATCTTCCGAAAATCGTTCGCTATTTATTGCCGCTAAAGGCTAAATCCGGTTAACGTCCGCGCTAATAAATCACACGGTAATGGATAATCAAGCTTGCTCTCGCCGCGACGAAACAAAAAGCGAGTCCGCCGCCGATCGTAAGGCGCTGAAAGTCGCGATAAGGGAAATTAAACTCGAAGTAGTTTGGAAGATTAGCTGCAGCAGCGTGGAATTCACTAAACTTTTCTGCGCCACGTCTCCTCCCACCCCCTTTGCACTCCCCCCTCGTTCTCTACCCCTTCACCGTCGATCCGCATTAGAACGACGGGCGAGTCGCAGTAAAAACGCGCGACGGAAAACGTTGACGGAAGATCGTTTGCCGCCGTCGTTTTCGAGGCTAAAGAGGGTTACGCGACGTTGGAAAACTTTCCATCGGCAGCTTTTTCGAAACTCGCCGGTCAGTACATGGACGCGATGCGACGTGTGAATTGGAGGCATAGCAACCGTCGATCCGCATTAGAACGACGGGCGAGTCGCAGTAAAAACGCGCGACGGAAAACGTTGACGGAAGATCGTTTGCCGCCGTCGTTTTCGAGGCTAAAGAGGGTTACGCGACGTTGGAAAACTTTCCATCGGCAGCTTTTTCGAAACTCGCCGGTCAGTACATGGACGCGATGCGACATGTGAATTGAAAGGAAAAAAAAAAAAAAAAAAAAAAAGAAAAAAAAAGAAATAAAAATCAACTAGATTCGCTGGAACTATCGGGAAAGGTTGGATGTATTTACGGTATAAAACGAAACGATGCGAGCTTTCTCAACGCTCGGCGGTTGGTTTGCCTCAACTCGGTAATTTAATTTCAATCCAGATTTGCGATCGCCAAGAGAAATCTTCATTCCCACGAAACAATCGATTTAGTGGTTAAGGGGAGTTTTTCACAAAGAACAGAATTCTTTGTGACCGTAAACAATTACAAAAGATGCTTTTCGCGTGCATACCGTAGATTGAGTTCTATTTAAACGATTATTATAGTGTGATTATACATCTATGTATCTAATAAAAGTATTTCTATGAAACGTGAAAACAAAATATTTTAAACTTTGAAAAATGCCGTAATCATCGATATACATGACATACAAATGACGAATAGCCATCACAAATCTATATCGATTCAAATAAATCGTAGAATTAGAAATGAGGATGTGCATTAATCGCTATACCTGATAAATATTCGATTCACCTTACGTCTACAAAACTTACATTTGCTTTTCGTATGCGTGCAGCTTCGCGAAAAAATCTGAAATGCACGGTAAGTTTAGCCTTTGGATTCATATTACCCTCGGCATCGGTGGTCGATGTATGTCCATGGCCTCCCGCGCATTCAGGTCTTCTCGGACCCTCGCTTCTTGAATAAGTCAAATACTCATGAATAAGTGGAGAAAGAGGCAGAGGCGCGCCCTCGAGCCTCGGCTTTAAAAATGTTATTTACCGGCGGATTCTGGAAATCACATTTTATGTCCGCGCATGACGCGTTTCGCATACATATCCAGAATCATCTCTCCCGAGCCTCCAAAAAATGGGAAGCGAAGAGATGCTTTAAAATCATTGACTTTGACGGAATTTTACTCACATTTCCAGTACATTTTTCTTTTCGTTTGAATAAAACCTTTGTAGATTAAATATTATAATTCATTTTGTGTGTGATTTATGAACGTGACATTTATAATGATATTTGATTTATTATATTATAGTGATATTTGGTGAATATAATATTTTCATCGTCCAGTTACGCTAATGTATTTTACAAATTTGCCTACTGTACGTTAATATCTTCCTTCGTTCTCTTGCGCTTTCCAGAAAATATACAGACCGTTCTACAAGGACAAGAACTCTTTGAGCTGAGAGACTGGGGACATTTGCAGGAATATTAACCTCTGTGCAAATACATTGAGAGCGAGCGAAATGCGGCCTTAATTAATTTACGGCGCGGTCTACAAGGAAGGAATGCACCGTCTTCGTCCATGATGTCGGTTCGTTCGAAGGACAATTGCGTGAATTACGTCTGTTTGTTGTGTAGTAAGTCCGTGCAGAAGGACTGTGACAGGAAATGCGAGCTGACGCCGTGTTAATTAAGGTTGTATTTACTCGAGCGGAAGTAGGCTGATGCACCCGCCGTTGCATACCTGTCTGCTTTTTAACCCAAAATTGTGGACAAAACGAATCTCACAATTTCTACTTTATATCTGACCGCGTATCTCGAGAAAGCTGTTATTTATACAAGTCGGGAGAAAAGTCATTTATACAAGTTGATGCAAGTATGTATTGTCAATAAACTTAATCAATGTATTACTAATCAATGTACAATCATGCACGTCTTACAATGTATACGTAATTAATTTAGAATATAAATATAATTTTATTATAAATATAAATGCTACAATAAAAAAGATTTTCATTGTTAAAAAGTTTTTAAATCTGACAGAAACTAAATTTTATAATCTGTAACACACTAATCATGCAAGTAATAATAGTGAAAATAAATAACATAACAATATTACCTTAATTGTTTGCCAATAATCGAATATCGATAAACATCTCTAATAGGAAAAAAAAATATTTTATCTCAACACATATAAATATCGATGCGCAAATTTGTTAGACGAGCGTGTCGACACGATCGCGGATACTAAACGAGGTACCGAGGGGAACGAAGTTCTTAAACGAGAGCTAAATTCTTTCTTTCGGCGACGAAGAAGTTCCGAAACAAGTGGTAAATCTCCCGCGGAAAAGGGTCACGAGACTCGCCGTCTCCTTCTGCTTTCTCTTCTCCCTCGTCGTCGGATTTCTTTCCCGCGATTCTACCGCGAATTTAGCATGGAATATTCATCTTGCCCGTTCTCACCCTCGAGCATGGAGTCTCGGTCTCACAGTCGGATTATCCGCTGACTCCCCGGAAAATCGGCCTTAAATTCGATATGAATCGTTCTTTCCGCGCGATATTGCCGGCGCTTCCATTGAAACCGGCACGGCGAATTTATTCGGAACGAATTGAGTCGCCCTTTGTATCGTACGACGTGAAGGATGAAGAGAGCAAAAACTTTTCTAGGACACGCATAGTAATAGTTATTATTACTCTGTGGAACATTGCTCACACAAGAAAGCCAAATTTTAATTATCGCGAAATAGTAAAAAGGAAAAAAAATGTAGCAATGTTTCAACGGCGAAGATAAAAATAATTAAGCCTGACTGATAATAATAGAACAAACAAGTAAAATAATAAAGGCACAAAGCGATCATTTGACAAAAAAAGCATTTTTATCTGAAAGATAGGACAGCCTAAATTTTTATAATCTCGAAGCGCGGCACTGCGACGGACAGCTTCAAAACGCGGCAGGGAACATTTTTATATCGCGGCGGAGTGCACTGAAATGACACTCGCCGTAAAATGTGTTTTTTTCAGCCATGAGAGTGAGAGCCCTTTGCCGTGAATCTATTACGTGTGACTCGGAAGACTTTTCATCCATTGCATATTTATAAAAATATGATATTTTATATTTTCGACTTCTTTTACCTGTTAAAATGACAAAATTTCTTTTGCAGTATTTAAATAATTAAATCATCATATTGTTTTGATTGTCCCCAATCGTATGAATATTTTGTCATGCGAATAATTACTACATCAAGTTAATAATGAAGAGAATATATTATTCATAGTTAACTTATGTAGCTTATAGTCATTATATCCCATATAGTCACATAATTTAATATTTAGTGTAAATATGCGCGTGTAAATTATAAACTATACGCCCGATTGATGTAATTAATACTTCATTTGGATTGAAATGCGGGCCTGCTGTTCCGACGTATGTTAATAAGTATTAAGACTCAACGACTAATAGAAATCGAGGACGCCGTCAATCGCAGATACTTCGTGCTCCTAATTTCCGGCCTTCTCGTTTGCCGTTACGAACCTACGGTGCAATGGCATTGCCGATCAGATTCTAATTAAATATCGCTTGCAGGTATATATATACGCCGAGCTGGCGCGTGTAATCGCCTCATTTGCCGCTGACAAATAGCGCCGTCTAAACGGATTCCGCTCGTGCGATTCGCCAAATCGATAAGCACTGAAGGGAGATAACGAGAGTCGTTTACGTCCACACCGATTAGCAGGATCGGTTCTACGGAGTGCTCAATCGGCCGCGTTAAATTCGCGATTCGATCCCAAGAAAATGCGCTCATCAACCCTCGCAATGCACCGCCGCGGTGCATTACACGGCGCTGCATTAAAATTGCATTTCGAGCTATAAACCTGCGCACAATAAAATATATATATATATATATATATATATTTATATATATAATATCACATATTCATTATTATTAACATCAAAATAACCCTGACAAAGTAAATATGTCACTTAACTGTAGCGTCAATAAAGTTAAGGCTCTTTAAGTTGCTGCTAACGCTAATTTTCACAATATGCTTCTCCTCTACTTAACATAAGTTGTACTCACGACTGACATTAAAGATACGCTTGGAAGGTCTTGTATTATACTTTCCTTTATAATATTAACTTTACAGATTATCGCGATGTACTCGGACTTCTTTCAAGTCGTTAGATAATAACCCCATGTTCCGTTCGCGGTGAAACTGATGATCTTTGCGTCACGTTCACAGCATATCATTCCTCCGCCATGGACAGTTTAATGGTGTCGCCCTGTTAGCCGCCCGATTGTTGGAAAGTACACGTCGACATTTACACGCGAGTCGTCTACACGGAAAAGTACGCGAATGGAAGTACCCAACGCGAAGTCGCGCTGTATATATGCGTATAAAGTGCGCGCTCACACACTCTCAACCCTTGATGCTTGCGTAACCCCGAACCCTCTCCGTACGATATTCGGGATCCTAGAAACTCGTTAGTGTATAGGTACATTGTTCTGCGCCCTCCGGACTTGCAGGCGTTAGCGTTTTGCGCCGGAGGTCATGGCGGCTGTACGTTGAGGTGGCATAAGATAGGGTAATTGATTGCCGCGCTCTCCTACGTAGATTAATAATAGTCACCGTTATCATCCCCCATATATACAGGGGTTTCTCCTCTCTCCCGTGTACGTCGCGAGCTGTGATACACGATACTTGCTTGTGCCCGCTACTCGAGACACGTTCTACCCCGCGACAGCCGACATTCTCGTCGCGGAGATTTGACGGGGCGCGTTTTCCTCGGGCAGAAGTTCCGTAGTAATTGCAACAGTTTCAACTATGTCGGATGCAACTGGTGTTGCGTTTATAATTTACCACGCGCGTACGCGAATCGATTGCCGTATACGCGTGCCACGGGCTACCGCTAAGTTGCAGCCGATTGATTTTTCTCCAAGAGTCCTAATAGCTTAATAAATCGTTGAATAATTATATTATTTTTGGCAAAGGTAAAAACTAATGTTCCTTTGACAATGCAACAAAGTAAAATAGACAGAAAAATTTTTGAAAAAATACACATTTCTTTAAAAATAAATTGCCCACGCGAGTCGTCTGCTTAAAGCCCGACTTGTACTACTGAAAATTTTCGTACTATATTAATCGTGAGAAATAGAGCGGAATTATTGAAAGGAAATGGTAAATAAAAGTGGCAAATAAATATATCATATATTTAAAGCAATTTAGAAAGAATAAAAACGTAGACAAATGTAAGTAGATTTTATAAATAAAAAAATTAATAAAATAAATATATATAAAGATAGATATGTATGATTCATCTTTATCACAAAATATTAAATCATTATTATTGAAAATTTTCCGTACTGAAAATTATATTGGGTAAGATCTATAAGGAGAAATTACAAAAATAAGATGAATATTACAATATTATTAATTGTGAACTTATGATCTCTTGTATTGAGTTCTCTATAGTTATCTTATGTAACGTAGTTACATTTCGCCGTTACATTCTCGCGTTGCGCTTTATGTCACGGGTCGCCTCGCGGAATTAGGAATTGCAGTCGTAGTTACACTCGCAGTTACACTCGGTATCGCGTTAATAATAATTCGCGCGTATTCGCGTATACAAACACCAATTTTCAGTCGTTAACTACAATTAAATTTGACCCCGCGTATTCGCAACAGCCTGCAATAGTTAACACCCTTCGCAGACGATACTCGACCGCCTTTTATCAACTAATCCTGAACAACTTTCACCCCACAAAACACCAACGTTTCAAGTAATGGCGTCCCCGTGCGGGGAATTATTTCGACGACAATTAACGGCGTACACAGAAACCCAATTATAAAATGTATGCATGGCAGAAAATTGGCTCGCGCAAAGTTGGATTGTTTGCGTATGAGAAACAGAAAAACAAGTTTTGCAAAAAATTGCATCAAAACCGCATCTTATAAAATTTTATTAGAGATCTGTAAAATTTTATTTATTCTTACTAAAGTGTGTATTCTTTTTTTTTTTTTTTGCAAGATTTCATATATTTTAATATTTTTTATACGTGTATCGAACGTGTAACTTAAATAGGATGTAAAACCATAAGTATTTTAATAATCGTGCTTATATATTGTTTTGCTCTATTTAGTTAACTAAACAGAGTGTACGTAAATACGAAAAGTACAATAAATTGTAAGGTGTATACATAATGTATTATTGCGATTACGCGGCATTATGAATCGCAAAGCGTGAAAGAACGTGCGAGAGCAAGGCGAAAAAAAAAATTGCGCCCCGAAGAGTCACAAAGCCCGTTCTTGCAAAAAGCCTTTCATCGGGTTTACGAATTCAGTCCATTTAACGAAATCTTGCGGAAGTGGATTGTTACTGAATATTTTAACGTATCTCTCCATTATTGATCGGTCAATACTCATTTCCAACGTGTCGATCGCGACCACGCGTACTTACAAGATCGGTCACGTAGGATCGTTGTGTGTACCCACATATGTATGTACCTGCTCTCCGACCTGAGAGTGTGCTCCGTCCTTCTCCAGTTGCCCTTTATTCTCCTCCACTTTCATATATGTCTCCGTGTTTCCTCCGCGCGACCACAAGGAGAGAACAAAGTTAATCAAAGAGACGCGGAAAATAATTAGATGCATGCCGCGACACGTATCCCGGTGACACACCACTCAGGAATGATTATATTAGCCCTACCATTGGTGGATACCGTCAACCGTGGACGAGCTCTTCCGGCGTAGACAAGTCCGGTCTGTTCACACGCACGAAAACGAGATCTCGTGTACATGTCGACCGTATATGTGTACAACCACACGTTAAACGTGCCTTCAATTTAGCGTGCGCTTTTGCAATTTGCGCATTCCGCCATGCGACTACTTAATTACTTACGCCCGCGCCGGTTACAGGACTTTGAAATGACCCGGGCTTCGAATGACCGCTGACGCTGCAATTAACACATAAGCGTGTCAAAGAGCCGCGCCGATAATTTTTTTTGCCGTAAATTTCACACGGATTTATACATTTTGTCGATAACGTTGGAATTTGATAAGAGCAAGCAATTGTAAATATATATTAATGATAAAACAATTTAAATTAAATAAAATATAAAAAATTTAAAGCGTCAATATGCAATATAAAACAGATCTAACGGACACAAGCAATTAAAGGAAAAGATTATACGTTATATTAATAAAAAAATGTTGATATTTTTTTCTACAATCTTTGAGAATTTATTCTTTAAACTTCCCATTCCTAAAAAATGTATAATTTTTTTCTGAATTCTTAAATAAATATAAATTATAAGAAGAACTATGAAATTAATCAGTGTATCATTTTACCAAGCTCGTCATATAGAATATTGTCATTCTCTGATAAAAGTGAAATTGAAATTGCAGTTTACTAAGCATGTCCGTTTTGCCCTGACATAATGATAAAGTGGCTTCGTTAACACTATAAGGTATTAAAAGATTAATTCGTAAGTCGATACGGCGCATAACTGTCGCGTGTTTGCGGAAGACAGCATAAGAAGCAGCAACCCACAGCTTTATTAATGATCGGCAACAACAACATGCCGGCAATTGTATGGAACTCGGCAGCGCGACGCGTCGCGGTATTAGAACGCTCGAAAGTTTGCCTTTCCACGGCATCCCACGCTACATTAATTTTGTATAGTGGCTAATTATTACAGAGACCTGCGTTGCTTTTGTTACCTCAGTATTCGCGGCGCCGAAAAAGGTTCAACGTTACATCGCGTGATATGAATTTCCCGCAACCGGCAATCCTCAGTCGTCGACAAGATGACAATTAGTAGATTATAATTCTATTTGGCCAACGTGAATGAGATGTATTGGGTTTTGTTATGATTTATAATGCTCCGCGTAATTATTTCGTATTGCACAATAGGCATAATAATAACGAGCATAATTAAAGAGAGAAACTGATATTAATGTGTATATACGCGGAATCGGGTTCGATATTGTATTGTACTACCAAAGTCAAGCTTTCTCGCTGTATTAATTATAATCAAACCTACGTAGATATATAGGATCATAATATAGATTTTGTTACATTTTGAACCGAGAAATCTATACATTTTTGCTAATAAACATTAAGAAATGTATCATAAACGATAATATTATGTGTGTATTATTTCTGTATCACACAAATGAATGATTAACAAGAATCGCGGAAAAAGATGGAGCAGCTTAGTAAATTATACATATGGTATGGTTGGAAGAGAGAGCAGTTACTTACGTACTGTATAAAATGCTAGGCCAAAAGCACAAGCCCATGCAACGACACGAAGTAATTTTCGCTCCAAAATCTCACATGCATTTCTGCGTAACTACCGGAGCTGCGTACTTAAATTTAATTATAATTCGCAGAGCCGCGCGACACGGCGTCATCTGCATCCTTGTGTATCTTCCATCCTTCTCACATCCTAATCTAGCTTTAACGGCTTCCGGAATTTCGGGTTATTCACGATTTGTTAACCCATACGGTAGAAAACTGTCGATTTTGCAAAACGTCATTTTCAGGCCGGATATTCACGCAAGTTGGAATCGTTTGGGAGAATAGCAACGCGAACGAACTATATTTGTTCCTCTTTATCCATCCGCAAGCTTTTCTCTTGGCGTTAAAATTTTTTCAAAGCGTAAAAAATCCTGCTTGCGTAAAAAAGTTTATGTATATTTACAACCGAAAAATGCGAATTATTCAATTTTTAAAAACGTTAATGCCCGAAACGTTTTGCTTGATACAGTCAATGGGTTTAATTAAAGAGGTCAGCGATCGGTGTAACATTTTGTAGTCAATCCGCGTACTTTTTGTAAGCGAACATGAGTCAACGCAATCCCCTCTATTTGCACATGGTGAACCGTTTTTGTTTTCGGCGATGTGGATTTTCCAGTGATTTTCCACGATTTTCCACGTTGAGCAAATACGGGGATTTCAACTTAATGCACAACCACGGTCGGGGCTTCCAGTGCTGGGCTTTCATTTCGCCTCGTCGTTGCACTGGTTCCATTTTACTCTGTCGACTATCCAGTCAACAGTCAACACGAATCACAATAGCTGAGAAGAAAATGAGAAGAAAGAAAGACGAAAGAGAAAGAGAGAGAGAGAGAAAGATAACAATAAATCGTCTTGACATTTGAACTTCAAGTTTTTTCGATCTCCTGACTTTCGAGGACGACTAAAAAATCGCGAAGACATTTTTGAAAAAATAAGAGCTTTTCAATTTTTTTACGCGAGAAAAAAAGATTACATTTAAAAAAAAATAAAATAATTATATGTGATTTAAGAAATCTTATATTCATGATCACATAGTTGAGTTATATGTGTTATAAATATGTACATCCAGATATCGCATCGTGTTATGTACTTTAACATGAACTGTTTCATTTGATAAAGGAACTCATTCTTCAGAAGTATTAATTTTCCTTCAGCCCTTCTCCTGCGATTCTACGTAATGCAAAACGTAATATTGAATACTCAATTATTCGTCATCGCGGGGATACTCCACGTTTCTTATCATAGAGTCCTGTGTTTATCATCTGAACCAACTCGGATAGCGATTCCTCGGGGGAGTCAAGAGAGTTTCAAGAAGATTGCTTAGCCGGACGACCGAGGTGGAGCAGTCGCGAAAGTTCGAACTAGACTTCGCACTCCGATACCGATTGCTCGGAACGTATTTTCTTAAGAAGTTTCTCCCGAGCACTCGCCCCGAAATCTGTATCCTCTGGAGGCAGCGCGAACTGTCGCTCGACTGCACATATGTGTACAAACTTTTTACCTCTAAAAAATGTATTTCATTGAAACAAAATTATCTCGCGACGACTTGCGCAGCTTTATAGTACTTCGATACATTAATACTTTTAATAATTTTGCAAAACATACTTTTTTATAAATAAAAAATTGAAAAATTTTAAAAATATGCATATATTAATTTAATTTCTTTAAAAAGTCTAAGCCATTTGCAAAACGTCCTTATGTGCTTCTTGCTTCGCGTACTCTTTCCAATCGATATGTGACAGATAAAATAAGTGCATCAAACTAAAAAATATTATTATTGTGCCTAAATATTAATAAAAATCATTTAATAAAAATTAAACAAGCCTTTTGTATATGTTAAATTAATCTCATTCACATGTTGAACATATAAAAAAATTGCGTGCTCCTTAAGTCCATTTATGTACTTGTTTTGAACATATAAAATTATTTTAACGTATAAAAAAGGCGAGCCTTTTACGAAATGATTTTTATTACTATATGAACACAATGTAATACTTTATATTTATTACTTTGATGCGGTTGTTTTATCTGTCACAAACCATCGATTGCACAAAAAAGCAAGAGGCAAGTAAGAATGTTCTGCAGGTTACTTGAACTCCAATGCCACACACCTTTCCATGTATAGTCTATATATAGCTGAAATAAGGAAGAGACTTTCGTCTATTCGAGTTATATTTGACATTCGACACGAAACCCTCGATACCGAGGTGTTTGGCAAATAAATTCAACAGGAGTCTTATTGGCCCTTTCCCAATAGCCATCCCACCGCAAAATTTTGTTTCTGTCTGGCGCTTTACCCTCTTCGAGATATTGATTCTGTACAAGAGACACGTCCGTGCCGCAATTTTCGTGTTTACCGATAGGCGTTACTGCTCATGTTTACAATTTCTCGATGAATAAAATTTTTCTCATCTATGATGCCCTTATCCTGCTCAAACAATTTAAAAATTGTTGTTCCTTGTTGTTTATTGCACTTATGCGATAAAGATAATATATAATGCGAAAATAAGACTTGTAGCATTATTCTCAACGCGTTTTTGAAATATATATTACCACATATTATTGTAAAAATATATTAACGTAACTTTGGTATATAATATTTGTTATACAATTCTTTTATTTTATATTTAACAGAATTGTATATCCGTTCAATAAAATTAAATAAACTCCAGTGAAGTCATATATTATATATAAACTAATTCAAGTGAAAATTTCCGTAATTAAATTGCATTCTCACACAGCAATTCTCATTTTTACATGTAACAACTTTCTGCAACAGTTATGTTAGCTTTTTTATTAAAACACGGAAATTATACCTGTATTGAGTCAACAAATCGTGCAGAGCGAAGGGAGTTGGTTTTAATTAGACAATAAAGAGGTGTGATTGTAACCGCGTTATATCGGACGCTTGATTACATTCACTTTCCGGTGCAGAGTGTGCCAATGAATTCGCACGGATATTAATTTTTGAGTACAGCGCGCTTGGGCTGGAGGCATTATCACTGATAATATCGAATTGGAATCATTTCCATACCCAGAGTGCTATCATCTATAGATTTTCGGGCAATGGCCCGAATAACAACATCACGTATTGTCAATATTTGCAGCTTATTTACATGAGCATAGCATACATCAATATACGATGCGACTTTCCCGTAATCATTGCGATAAATAACCCACTCGGATGTGAAATTATTTATTTTTTCCGTCAACTAATCATTATAATACGGCTAATCAGTGACAGCGTTCTCCAATTATCGCCTCTTAATTCATTCATGTATTATTCCTTCCGGTGCACTAATTGCATTAATACACAACCGTCTAGTTCGGAAATCAATCATTTGATGCAGGAGCGAAATTAACAGTTTCAGACATTCACAAACTAAATAGCTGAATAATTTGCATACTTTATTATATCTCATTATACAAATATACTATGTAAAATGTGATTATTAATATAATATTTTAAAAATTCCTTTCAGTTTCCTGAACGTAGTAACAATTTTAATTTAGTACATTTTATTAGACTCATTTTATTATCACGTTTTATATTTTTTTATCTCAATGAGATGTACGCGTATCTGATTTTTAAATCTTTAAGTTTCAATTTTATCAATATCGGATATGGAAGTAGTACAAGCGATAAAAATAGATTAATATTAAGCTTCAAAAAAGAGGTAGTTGACATAAATGCATTTCGACACAAACGTGTGCGTTAACGTTGAAGTTGACTGGACGTACCACTTGCGCAGTTACGCTTGCACGTATACGTATACGTCCTAGCAAGCAACAGAATAGCTACCTTAATGGATGCTGACGCGCTATTTCGAGGTTACGTGGTGGTAGAGTGCTGAGAGACATCGAGCGAGATGCAAGCATCACTTCCAAGGGCGTGATCGGAAATTATCACTCAATAATGATAGCGAATTCTCGCTCTTTGCGAAATTATGTGATACAGCAGTTCAATCATGCTAACTATTCGCATGGTCCAAGTAAATCTTGTTAGAAATTGATTAAAAAAACAATACATTTTCTCTTCTACCTTTATAAGAACGTACATTAGTTACAATAATAATTATACGTAATCAAAATCAAATTTATCTGATCTAAAAGCATCTTCCTATATAGTGAGCTTCGCGAAAGCAAAGACTTGTAAAAAACAGAATATAAAACGATATTTCAACTGAAATATACGTATGAGAAAACGAGTGTCGCGTTTCGTGTCAAAATCTCGAGTCTCTAAAACGACACGGTATCCTATCACGGACAATGCCTCTTAAGAATACGATAACAGTCCTAGATGTACAACGCTCCTCTATTTTGCTTATCCGCGCTAAAGTGACTGGTAGATTTCCATGTATTTTACTCGCGCACGATAACGTTTTAGTGGTGGCATACATAGAACTGCTATTTTGCGAATGACATAAGCCGGGATACGGGGCACCGATCCCCGAGGCAGGTCTTTCAACGCAGCGTCGACGGACGCGTCATCGAAGCACTCGATTAAGGATTTTGCCGTATAGCTCGCACTGCTAGATATTACCGCTGCCATACTTAATACGTCTTATTACCAGGGTTAACTCCAAGTGACGTACACATCGGTTCTAGCTCTCGTATGTAGAGTACGTACCATATGTACTCGGCGTATCGTAAAATGAGATGTCGCGCTAGCTTTTATGGCGCCTGAATCAAGATTAGATTTACTTTGCTCCGACGTAAGACGTTTCACCGTGCGCGCGAGAAAGAGAGAGAAAGGGAAAGGGAGAAAGAAAGAGAGAGAAAGAGAGAGATGGAACCTTTTTGAAGCTGTTTCACCATGGCAAGATCGCAACGGATTTCCGCTTGGCTATCGATAAACCATGGTTTATACAGTGAAAACACAACATGGGCCGAACGGTAGTGCATAAAAACAAACTCCGATCGTATCGTAATTCCGCCTAAATAACATTTGGGATTAATTTCAAATAGCCGCGGGCTTGCATCGCCGCGACTTCCGCCGAGTCAATAAGTGTAACGGCAATAAATTGCATATAGAAATGTAAATGTAGCGATGGCCGACGTGCCGCGGTAACGATTGATCGTAAATAGAAACACGTTACGAGCTATTGATACAGCATCGTAAGGGAGTAACATCTTTGCGTATCTCAGCCGGATGATATGGCGGACGCGGTATAAGACGCTGGAAGACGTAAAATAGAGTCGTTTGCCATAGGCTTTAACGACTTTAGGATATTTATTTCAATCCCAATACCATTAAGGGTACCATTACGCGACCGAGTAGACTCCGAAACGTCCCGCGGCCATCCCTCGTCATTCTTTATTTCGTATAAAATTTGTAAAAGCGCCCGGGCACCGAAAACGGCAGACTTACATCGTGCCTTTAAACCCGCACAACCGTGAAGTATCGTGTAGTTTCGACTTATCGATCACGGAGAGGGGCGACTTGAATTTATTTACGGTATCTCGGAGAAACCAGCGCGTACGCGAAACGACGTGCGCGACTTCGGCCACGATGTTTTCGCAAAAAGCTCTCAGGGCCCAAAAGTAATTTACAGCGCGCATTACCATCTCTTTCGCTTTAAAAGCACTTTTAATACACCGTGCACGAGATCTCAAAAAAGAAAAAAAAAAGTACGACTTCTCTTCACAAAACTAAATTTTACCTTGCGTATTAGAACAACGTATTTCTTATGCACTCGAAGATATTTCGCTTTGCGTGATTCTTATCGAGGAGAGCTGTACCTCCTCTTTGTTTGTTTTTTTTTTTCGTATCTTTTCGATTCTCGTTTTACATACGTATCTTCTTGAAATCTAAACTAATTCCCCACAACGTTAAGCGACTCGAAGTTTATATCTTTCCCGCGGGAGTCTTCACTTTGGCGCAGTTTCTCGTAACAATTCCCGAACACGTATCAAAACGGCAGACTTTACGTTTCCGCTAGAAAGCACATTTCGGTACAAAATCCATCCAGCGAACCGAAAAACACACGAGTACACTGCTATTCCACGAGAGAGAGAGAGAGAGAGAGGATGTACTGTGATCTCTCCTGACGGCTCGACGAAGGGCCGACAATTCCATGGAATTACAAAGCCTTGTAACTCGCGTGTCGTTCCGTAAACACAATTACCGCGGAACGAAATCAACGGCTTGCAAAGACCGACTACGAGGGTGAAAGGGAGAGGCGAGAGAAAGAGAGAGAAAAAGAGATGAAAAGAGAAGGGGATGGAAGAGAAACGTAGAAACGAGCGAGCCGTTCCGCGGTAAGTGGCGCGATTATAATTTCCAAGGAAGGAGGAGGAAAGGGTGAAGAGACATCCCTTCGCGAGCAGTCTGCTCCTCTCTAGGCTCCTCTCTGGGTTCCCCGCCATATCAGAGGCGCAGACTCGGCAAGTACTTGGAGACGCGAGCATCCGTAGGAAGTCATTAAAATTTTCATTGTCGCGTTTGCCTGAAAATTTCTAGACCAAATAAACATAGAGATTTATTATTTTATCTCGCCAGTTTCTCCGTAGCTCGCGGCCACACCGCAGGCGAACGCTGCCAATCGCACTCCGAGATAATGCTACTCGTAATTTCACGCCTTGTTACTTGTTCAAACGAGAAACAGCAGCAGTCTCCGCGATATTTTCATAATATTGCCGCCGGTAGCGACGCGATTTCGGTAAAAACGGCAGTCTCGTAATAATGCAGAAACATTTCTCAGCTTTGTTTTTGTCGTGTTTACGCTCGCGTTTCTTAAATCTCAAAAATCCCTTGCAAAATACAACCGTTCCGCGATTCTCTAAATGCCGACGCCCATGCTCGCTATCTCTCTCTCTTTCCTCTTAACCCCCTTATTTCAATCCTCGCCGCTTACTCCGTTTATGCCGACCTTTCTTTTCTCATCTCTTCCTCTTTCTCCTTTTCCGATGCGGTAAGTATGTATGTACGCGCCGGTGGAAAACTTTGCTATCTTGCCGCGATACAAAACGCGATCTCGAGCGCCTCTTTCCTCATACACGACTTCATCCCTTTCACCCCTCTCTTCTCATCTCGCCCGCAATACCACCTTTTTCTCATCCGAACCTACTTCTGTCGCCCCTTATTCCTTCGACCTCATCCCGATATCCTACGCGGCTTCGCCGCGAATCCAAAACAGCTCTCGATATCTATAGCCGCGCAATAGTCAGCTTCTCGCCGGGATATAGCATGGCCTACTTAGGAATTCATACGAAGAAACTATGCGTATGAATTCGCATTAGATGAAGTTTTGGGTCGCCGTTTTCCGCGAAAATTTCTTAACTGTTGCTTGGAGTTGTTGCGACACGCCAACGATTATACAAACTAAAGACCTACGCGCTTGTGAACGTAATCATTCAAAAGTACAGATAAAAGAAATGCCGGATGCCCCTACCTGGATCTCTTTCTCCTTCTCTTGTTTATCTTTTGCTGCTTCTTCATGGTACTTACAGGATACTCACTCGCGAAAACATAATTAACTATGGTCAAACGCGCATTAATTACTAAAATACGACGATCGCGCGACACTCTACATCGACACTCTCGCTTAATCGCATACATGCTAATTTTATTTTATATTTCCATAGGAGAACACGAAAATCACATACATATTTTAAAAGGTACACGACGATACACTGCGGATCTCGCATCGCTACCTTCCTACTCGAGTCTCGCCGCGCGAATAACAACAAGACCGACATTCTTGACTAAATAATAACACAATGTACGCCGCATAGATCGGACGCTATTTATCGCGTCATTGTTTACAACCGATTATTTTGTTATTATCCGCGCGGCGAGACTCGAGCAAAAACATAACAACGCGAGACTTTCGTCATGCGCGTATATATTATCATATTAACTCTCAAAGTATATAATTTCCTTGTTGTAATATAAAATAAAATTTGCATGATATGTGATTAATATCGAGAGACGGGTATAAAGTGTCATACTATTATTAATACACGATTAATACTCGTATCTTCGGGAGTGAATGTCCTGTAAATAAAGCAACATAGAATAAACAAAAGAGTTAAATTTATCGCTTATTTAACTTAATAATTAATTGTATTTTCTCTCAACTGATTTTGATATTAAATTTTTTTTTAACTTAATTACTCCATATATGATACTATCATATTTATTGCTTGTGGTATAAGTTTAAAAAATAATCAAAAATTTATTTTATTAACATTACATTCAAGAACGATATATTTTTAAAGCAGTTGTATTATAGAGAAAACGATATAATATCAAAAAGAGAGCAATTAATTTTTTTAACATTCTTTACTTTTGTATGACAAACTAATATCGCTACGCGTTTGATCCAATTTTTTAACAATAAGTTAAACTATAAGCAATAAAATTTGCAATTTGATATATCTCGAAAGTAAATCATTCGAAAAATTTTAATACTAAAATCGAAGAAGCAATATTGATTTGCGTCAACACTTTTACTCTTGCAGCGATATAAACGTTGGAGTGTTTTCAACTTCTTGCAGCACTTGTGTGCTATATATAATTTAAAATTAATGGCCTACATCACTATTATCTACCAAGTGGAATAATGTTTCCAAATGCTCACTGGCCTGTTTTTGTGCTTTGAACTCTCTATCTTAAGATCTGATAATATCTGATAATATCTGCCAAATTTGCTATCTGAGAATCATTCGACGCTCAAACCTTAGTTTGTTGTCGCGGTGACTTATTTTTCGAATACAATTTCAAACTGCAAAGTTGTGTCCTTTACCATGTATGCGATCCCAGGCGAAGCTCAGGTCATATATCGCCATAAAGAACGCGCCGGATACATATTTCTTGCGGCACTTGTATTTTATTCCGACGTACATTACTGCTCTTTAAATATCACGATGCAATTTTATGCCCGACAAACGTCCTAACGATGCCCAGTTACACCTCAATGCACATGCTTCCAACTCAAATGCCGTAGAGATGCGCATGCAAATGCAAATGTAAAAAAGCGCATCGACTCCAAGAAGAATCAACGCCGGACTCCCCGGAGCTTTCTTTTTCGATCCACGAGTTTCTCGCGATAGAATACGAATAATATCTTTCGCGGACATTCGCGTTCCTACCACAGGATCCAGAACTAAGACTAAATTTTACCATCTCCCCCTATCTTCCCTCTCGTCACCATTTCGCTCACCCACTCCCCATGGAACGGCAATGTACCAAGAGCAATGAAAATGATTAAGCGCCACCCTGAATTCCAGCAAAGCCGCACTAATCCGGCGCCAAAGGCAAAATCAGAGACACCGGCGGTGCTGTAACTCGCGAGTTAACTCGCGAGTTAACTCGCCACCGAGCGCACGAAACAGCACGAGGCAACTGACACGCGTCCGCTTATTACCGGTATCCCGCAGAAATAGTTAAGCCTTTTTGCATTTCCAATGTCTTTCAAAAGATAAAAATGTTCATATATAAATAGAAGAAAAATTAATACAAGATCTTTCAACATACACATATATCATTCTTTATTAGAGCGCAATATAATCTTGAATGATATCTAATTATGTAATATATATTCAATGTAACGATTTATTATTAATGTCAGACAAGCACATAATCTTATGTGTACGCATGATATAGGAATACGATCTAAACTTTGAATAACTGCTATAATTTTCGTTTTTAATCAGTATATAGCATTTCACATTTTTTCACTGATATTTTTTTAATATAAAGAAAAGCTCTTTTAACGAAGAAAGAGAGAAAAAAAGAAGAAAAAGAAAAAGAAAAGCATTTCACTTTATCGATATAATGTTTAATAAGGATTATACGAAAGATATATATATTTAATATAAAATATTAGGATTTTACTGTATTTCACGGAAAGAATAGTTCATAAAGAATGAAGAGGAGAGTTGGGGAAAATTTTCTGAGATAGCTGCATACCTCGTTGAAAGTTTATGCCGTTTTTCCAGCATCTATGTGATAATTCGATTGCAGAAACACTCCCTACGTCGTCTGTAGACGACGCAGCAGCGACAGACGGCCGTTGAGAGTTTCGGCTTCCCTCTTCAAATCCAATCCTACCGCTCGACGCCTCATCCTCCGCGTTCTCGAGATGGCAGCATACCGAGGGCAATGAAAATGATTAAGCGCCGCCGTGAATCCTAGCGAAGCCGCACTAATCCGCCGCTAAAGGCAAAACCGGAGTCAACTTTGCTGTGCTTGTAACTCGCGAGTTAACCTTCCATTACATACGGGAAACGCAAAACGCGAAACAGCCCGCACGCATCATACGCGATAGTCGCACAGGCGAGATATAAGATCTCTTTTCGCTCATCCGTCTCCGAGCCGCTATAACGCTATTTAATCTTCAGTATTCTAACCGCTTGATCTCTTGAATGCGCCGGTATTATTCTTGTTTAACGTGCTTTTGGGTACTCTTCCCGGGTCAGAAATATAGTCCATTTGGGATCTCTGGGTCGGACCCGCGTCGGAATTTGTGGAAACAATATGTAGAACGTGCACGCTGCGACTGAGAATTTGTGGTAACAATATGCAAAGTCCCAGTGGTCTCAAAGTCTCGCAGCTTCAAGATGCCCGTGCGACTTTTTGAAACGGCGGCGTCGCATAAAAGCGTAATGTCAATTTCCAGACGGAATGTGTGCATATAGCCGCGTTCGATATATTTTTCAGGAGGCACGATCGAAAAGTTGCGAATGACATTTATGACGCGTTATTATATATATTGAGATGCGAAAAGACGTAGTGTATAGTCGCCGAAGCTGGTGTGACGGTCGCAAATAAAGTTGTCTCGGATGATTCAGAGAGCGTTTCAGTCTCGAGTTTACTTTATTATGAGGGAGAGAGAGAAGGGGTTCTTAAAAATATTAACCGTCCCGAAAAGCGCAAGCCTCTCTCTCACTTTTTCTTTATTATTTTTCTTTCTTTCTCGCTCTGTTTCTCTCACATCGCGCCTTTTTGGTGCCGCGTAACAAACTGTTTCCACGGCCCGGCTATCATCTTTCCGGCTGAGGACAGTCACGGAGAGAGCAAAGAAGAGAGGAAGGCGATCCGAACGCGACGAGGAAGAAGAGATGATAGAAGAAAGAAGAAGACAGAGACAGAGACAGGAGTCCAGAAACAAGAACAGGATTAATGGGCCGTCGTATCACGCACGGTGGGCGATAAAATATCGTAGGAAATATCCTCCGGCTGTGTAGAGTCTTGGCCATCCGTGGAATTTACTCTCCGCGCGATATCTACTATCTTAGATAATCTCCGCCATTAAAGGCCACCGGCCGGATACTGCTCACTCTCTATCCCGTTCGCAGCTTTACGATAAAAGCTTATGCGCTACGCCAAATTCTGCCGCTATTACAACAATACTCATTCTCCCCGCTAGAGAGGCACTTACTGTAAATACCACTCGGTTGGCAGAAACAATGTGGCAATAGTCATTATGGTAGTAATATCAACCCACATAAGCTTTTCGTCCTTGATTCATTGCGAAATTGTATATTAACGTTAGTCTACTGTTGCGTTCCCCATTGTTATTCCTCAATAGAATATTTCCGCAATATAATATCTTATATGCGATAAACACGGAATAAGCGTAAATAATCGTGTTTTTTTTTTTAGCTTAGAGATCCGTTCATTGCCTCATTCATTGTCACAACATATCGATGTGATATGACATTAATATATATTCAAAATACATTACTGCAAAAAGTCTCTTATATAATTATAGTTATTGCTATTAATGTTATTGCCTATACTTTTGAAAGTCATCTTTTAGACGTCGGATTCCTCTTCAGCTTTATCCATCGGACGTCGAATATCCCGCAACGTTCGAGATCGGAAAACCGAAATCGTGTGTACTGATAAATATTTGCGGACCCCTCGGGTAACGGCGTGTGCGCGCGCGCGGGCGGACGTTAAGCCTGCGTGACGGCTCGATCTCGTGTTTCGAGACCTTCCACAGGAGCGTGTATCACGAGCCACTTTGGACGTCCTGACGTATGGCGTGTAAATACGAATATCGCGCGCGGAACAGTAATGCGGTCCGCAAGGGCCCCTCTTTCCGCTCTATGGGAGGATAGCGCATCCCTGTCATGTTCCCAAGCCGCAGTGGTCTGCCAAGTGGGATTTTGGTCGTTCTGCGCCAACCCGCCGGGTAACTCATAACAGAGTCACCAAAGCGAGAAAATTACGACTGGGACGCCAGCTTTTGGGATGTTCTTCTTCAACATGAAGCATGCCGCCCTTCAAAAGGGGCGCGCGTGAATCTCTTTCCGCGCTGCACTTCCTGTTTCCGTTTATTTCTGCTTTCATACACTCTCGTCTAAACTTGAATGGAGATTCTTGCACATTGGTCGATTCACGAGGAAAATGATTCCTGTCGTCTATATATAATAGGAATATGACAGCAAATCATAACGCGCTTTGGTTACGGAAAATAAAAAACTGCTTCTTCACAAAAATTCATAATAAATAAACTAGAGATAAACATTGTTTTATACCTCTATTATTAAATTATTTAATAATTTATAATATTAATAATTTATTTTATATCTATTTTATTAAAAATAAACTAAAGAAAAAAAAATATATATATATATTGTTTGAGATTTTGATTTATTTGCTTGAGTTAATTTTTAATAAAATAATAAGTACCGTACGTGAATATATAATAAGATTTCAAAGTAGAAGTTATATTTTGCGAAGAAATAAGATATTATGCATTCCGGCATATGCTACGTCTATTTCTTGGACAAGCGACTATCAGCAGCCACGAGAATTCTCCAGGTACGTGACTCGAATGCAAACACAAGAAGGTGGTACCGGTGCATCGTACGACGACAATGCAGTGTTCTTGCACGCGGACGACGTATTACTTCCTCGGGCATTAATCGGTTCGTGATAACGCGGCGGTGTCGGGTAATATAAGCACGATATTATAAAAGCGACGAACCGGCCGATCCTCGAAACGACGTTGCGCTCCTTGTCGCGGCCTTAATTAAATTCCGGCAAAGAATCGGAAGTAGGGAAAACTTCAGCCTCCCTCTCGTTCCCTTTCCTCCCTCCGTAGCCGTTGACGGGGCTCGGAGGCCACGCGAGTTTTAATAACCGTCCCGGATTCGAGCAAGAAGAAGCTGGCAAATGGCCGTGTGGCGTCGGTGGCGGTTCTGGAAGCCACCGGGCCAGAAGAGCAGAGGAGAAGGATATAGGTACACCAACCCCCGACGGGGAGTCAAGCATCGATCCCCTTATCCCTGTCCCGTTCCTACTCGCTTCTCTACTATTTCCTCACGCAACCACCTACGTATCCCCGTCTCTCACCACCTCTTCGCTTACCCGTTTCTCCGTCCTTTCTTCTCTCTTCCTCTATGCTTTTTCGCATTTTGACGTTCCTCTAGGAAAGCTCACACGCGCCTTATGTCTCCCTTACCCTCTACGGAGTCTCTTTCCGCGTGCTTCTCGCCTCCGTCGACTTTCATGGTAATTTTTTTTTCCCTTTTTCCGCTCACCTATCTATCTATCTATTCGTGTCTCTACTTTTCCGTATCCTTCCCTATCCTATTTATTCGTCTGCCGATCTATCCCTGATCTCTCTCCTTCGCGTGTTTCACTTTCGCCCTTTTTCCCCATCGCCCTCCACCTAGTCTGGCTTCCTGTGCAAACGTCTCCAAGTCGGTCTATGACATTACTACTTGCTCCCACGTTACTTCCTACCCAACTTGATTCCATCGAAGCCGGTCTTCTCTACTTTGTCTTTTTTATTTCCCGCTACTCTCACCGCGCGATATCCCACACCGACGCCATTAACCCATTCACAATCTTCGCGGCAGACGGTACGATATCTTGCGTAATCGCGGCGAGTTATCGCCCAGGAATTTTCTCGCGTACCGCTAATCTCGAATCTCGACTTTTTTAATCGTCTCATCTTGACCACAAAACGAGATGTAAAAATGTTTTTACAGCAGAGAGTAAAAATTCTTTAGATACATTTGTGAAGAGCATAATAATGAATAATGAATACAAATCAGACAATATGAGTAGAATAATCATAAAATAAAAATAAGGTTTATTTGTCCATAATTATTTTAAAATAATATAAAATTTTTTGTAATAAAATAATACACGCGGCTCTGCTGTCAAAACGAAACAGTTTTGTATCAAATATTTTTTTGTAAATGATATTTTTATAAATAACGGAAATATATTGCCGGTTCATTCCGCGAGTCACTATTATGAAAATTTTAAATGCATATAGACACAATATCGTCGCGGACGCAATAGCATTCTGTGCGTCTGTTACGGACTATTGGTCAGACATCCTCGAAGTGTTTACTGAGGCATCCTAGAGGCGGTTGCACTCGGCGGTCGAACCACTGACATTTTCCACTACGAACTATTATGGATAACGTATATGCGGTCGGGTATCCATGCGAAGAGAAGACATGTATGCAGACTTGTAACAGTAACGTTATTCCCATGCGCGATGGATGGATACATGCTGCATCGCAAGCAAACATGTACGTGCACACATGGTCGAAAAATATTCGAGTGAGATGCGTACGCGACTCTTGTGAAAATAACTGTATGGAGTTTCAAAACGTAACAAAAAAAAGAAAATCAATCAAATATCATACGCAATGGCCAGCTAGTCAATATAATATTTTTTTTATCTTCTAAGCGAACTTCAATATTCACAACGTTTCTCCATCTGTAAACATGATATATATTTGAGAGCAATATCTTTAAAAATAACCGTATCTTCCAGACAAACGCAAGTAACTCGAGGAAAATAAAGAATGTACAGGAATTAAAGAAGAGACTTATATATAACAGAAATAATTGCTTTTTGTATATATATATATATAATAGAGGGAAAAATAACTTCATACGACTATGTACACAAGTAAAATACACGCAATACCGCGAGAGCGTTGTGCGAATACAATGGTAAATACGCTTTTCGTAACAATAAACCCCTATTGGTTGAAAACCCTTACGACGTTTCCTATGAAGACATATCAGCTCCATGAGGAAAAGCGGCTCGGTAATATCGGATTACTCGCGGTCGTCTCTGATGCTTCTATGCTGCTGCTATTGCCGCAACGATAGTAATGGTGGGTACAATCTACGTGGGACCGTAGAGCGTACATACGTGGCGACAGGGTAACGTTATTCCTCGACACGAATGGATATGCGTTTCATCGACATTGATGTTCAACAACCAGACAGCCTGACGGCATATATTGTATAAGCGCGTAAGATGCTCAGATGCATCGCATATGGGTGTTTCAAAGTATAATTATAAATATCGTTAAAGCAGGCGTCAAATGTGACACTAAGGGTAAAATTGTCTATTACATGGAATTTTGTAAAAACTTCGCTATTGTTACGAAAATACGTATTGTTATTTCCTCTCTCTCTCTCTCTCTCTCTCTCTCTCTCTCTCTCTTTCTTTCTTTAACATTTGTTTACAAAGTTTTGCAAAAGTTTTAAATTTTATATTGTCTTCTCAAGACAGTAGGTATAGTCACAGGTTACGAGGATTGCAGGGTAAATTGGATTGAAGTTAAAAACTCACGACCCAAGTAAATTATAGCCATGGGGCGCAAGAGTAATTGTTTTGTGGCGTCCAAGAGAATTAGTAGACCAAATCGAAAAGAACGGAAGTAAATCAGTGTTCTTCACTTAGAATCCAATTTACTTGCTATTACAATACGATTTATCAGGTTCCAGTAAACCGCGTAATGCTTGCATTATGTCTGAAGAAATAGAAATTAATAGAGCCGTCGTATAAATACTAGCCGAATTATACGCTGCAGATTATCTCGGCGATTTTTATTTTCATGCTGCAACAAAGCCACGTATAATCCTCTTTTCCCAGCAGAAGATGCGCGATAAATGCACATATTCATATTCAAAACATACGTTTCTCTACGTGTAATATACTAACTATAACCTAATAATCTGAAAATAAAGCAAATTGATTGTAAGGCCACTCATCCATCGATCGTCAATAACGGCGTCTCGAAATACGAGAATATGCGAAGTAGATCAACTGAAACGTGATTGCCTCGTAGAAATGAAACCGCGGAATCTTTAGTCGTGGTAAATTTCACAAATTCGCGGGCTCGAATTTCTATATTAATAGCTTTAACACACAGAATGCGAAGGCTCCTGTGCGCGAATACCGATGGTGTACTGTAGGGCACGATTCGCAGAGGGGGTGGATACCGCGTAGCGGCGCGGTCGTGTTCGACCCCGGTGAAATACTCGTCGATGACCGTATACGAACCAGCGGTTTTGTCATTCTATAATAGGGAGGGCAATGCATCAATTATAGAAACACAGTGCAGCCCGGCTTGGCATTACACGACCGTTCGAATAACGTGGACCACGATTGCGTACGATTATGCGAACAATAAATTGGCAGTCGGATGCACCATGCATGAGACATTCCGACGTTTCAACGTCCCGGCGTCGAACGCCTCTCCTTTGTACCGATATCGCAATAAGGATAATAGGGAAATTCTTGCCGCGCTCGGAACGTCGACGCTAATTCATTCCTCGCAGCTCTGTTTAATTCTCATATTTTCCCGGATCTCTATAAGTCTATAAATATGCTAACTAAAAACTAGTCGCACACATTTCAGATCTCAAAAAAGAAATTTATACATTATCTTGATTCTTAACGAAGTTTCGTCCAAAAGTCTATTTTTTACTAACTGAAAAATATAGATCTGTGTTATAGCGAAATATGCATAATAAGTCATGATTATGCAATAAAATAACTACTCGTCGATGACCGTATACGAACCAGCGGTTTTGTCATTCTATAATAGGGAGGGCAATGCATCAATTATAGAAACACAGTGCAGCCCGGCTTGGCATTACACGACCGTTCGAATAACGTGGACCACGATTGCGTACGATTATGCGAACAATAAATTGGCAGTCGGATGCACCATGCATGAGACATTCCGACGTTTCAACGTCCCGGCGTCGAACGCCTCTCCTTTGTACCGATATCGCAATAAGGATAATAGGGAAATTCTTGCCGCGCTCGGAACGTCGACGCTAATTCATTCCTCGCAGCTCTGTTTAATTCTCATATTTTCCCGGATCTCTATAAGTCTATAAATATGCTAACTAAAAACTAGTCGCACACATTTCAGATCTCAAAAAAGAAATTTATACATTATCTTGATTCTTAACGAAGTTTCAAAAGTCCATTTTTTACTAACAGAAAAATATAGATCTGTGTTATAGCGAAATATGCATAATAAGTCATGATTATGCAATAAAATAACTTTTTTCTGACGCATATCGAGATGTAAGAAAATTGCCCGCATAGTTTTGAGAACTCATTTCGGCCGTTTGACCATTAAATCGCTCGCCGTACTCAAACAGCGATAGCGGATACTTCGACGGTGCAGCGGCAAGAATTTCCCTTTTCTCTCTCTCTCTCTCTCTCTCTCTTCCTCCCTCTCTCTGACTCTCATTTTAACTCGCGCAATACCTCGGACGCACGAAAATTCGATTTCGCCTTCCTATCTGCCGGCTTCTGGCAACGGGAGGCAAATTCTTCGACAGTGTGCGCGGCAAGGCACAGCGATGGAAAGGCTACGGGTACATGGTCCTGTCTCCCTTGTCTGGCAGCATCGTGCTATTAATCGCATTAGGCGACCGACGGGTCTGCTTGAGTGGTAGATGCCCTTGCCTTCCTTCACAAAGGCATCACACGCCGGTATCTTCAACCGTATACCATGATACGGCCAGTGAACGCGCATTCTGGGCATATATCAATCACATACCAAGAACGCTTAGAGTTCCGCCGAGTACTCGCTGTCACTCGATTAAATCTTTTAATAATCTCCAACGCATCTACAGAAGTATGCTATGCGCGTATATACATGCATATGTATATTCAGTTTCTGCAATTTATTTCATTAGGAAAAACATAAAAGTTTGGCGGAAAATAAGTATATTTAATATCAGTTTTAAATATTGACAATAATTGTCGATTGATTTAATATTGCTTTTTGATAGAAGAAGGATATCAATGCATGTATTTATTTTTGAAGAGCTATTTCAAAATTAAATTCTAAAATGGTTAGATATAGAAAAATATTAATAACCAATGGCCTTAATAGATAGAAGAAAAAAAATGTTACTGCCAATTGTAGCTAAATGTCTTTAATTAATGTCTTTAATTAATCCTTTTGTAATTAAATACAGGTACTATCGTGATGCTTGTAATTTAAACTCCCACAAGTATACTGTGAAAAATATACTTTTAAAATATTCAGTTACGAAGATCCAATTTTAAGCTGCTATAAATAAATATGAAAAGAGAAATTTGTTACGCGAATTAAGAAAATACATATTTTAAATTCCGCGAGTGTGCGTTCCTTCGTTGCCTGAAACTTCAATCGTTATCATATATAATATTGCAATTATCTTTGAAATTTTTTCTACTATTATTCATAATCTTTTTATTACACTGAAATACTATGCTTTTGTAAAAATTATGGAAATCGTGTTTCGCCTTCGCTCGTTCAAGCGAAAAATAATTGTTTGTGAGAGCACAATTGCTTGATACTATTTTAGTATTACTTTATAGTCACGCGGTTTTAAACGCAAAAAACAAAATCTAAAACTCGCTTTTACGAATGTACGCTTGTGTGCGCATTAATTTTACAGCTTTAATGAAAAAACGCGCCAACGGCGCGTGTGCATCGCGCTGATGTTAACTAGAGCGTTGATATCCGATGCGTAAATTGAGGTCAACCGTCTACTTTCTTCTCTCTCTCTCTCTCTCTCTCTCTCCCTCTCTCCGATATGTTTTCACTATCCCTTTCGCGTAATTCCGCCAAAAGTATATCGCGGTATGTTTTACAAGTACGACGCATCCTTCAAGGAGCGTCCTTCACGCGACAAGGGGAAACGCAGCACGCGCGTGTAGCATAATTTAAACACGAAGCAATGAACCCTCTCTGCGTACCATATCAACCCCCCGTGTCACAACGTCACAATCGTCTCCCGTCTGCCGCAACTTTCCTTCTCATCTTTTCGTCGACTTATCCGCCGCGCTGGTTTTCCCTCGTTCGCATAACTGCAGAAGAGAGATGCCGTCATTTCTATAGACATTCATTATTCACTGCTCACTCAACGTGCTTCACCATACCCTTTCTATCCTCGTTGTCTTCCCCTTTCCTCCTCTCCAACACAACCCTATACGTGCCTGTCTCTCTTTCATAGTTTTCTACTAGTTTCTCTATTTCTCGCCATTCGGGCTACCGTTCACGTCCGTTAAAATCGGCAATGGCGATAATCCGCCGAGCTTTTAAACGAGCATCGTTCACCGTTTTACAAGCGATGGACTTTGTCGAAGGATTTCTGATCGACGAAAGAGCCAACGGAGAAGAAAGGAAGAGAACGAGAACGTCGGCGAGCCTGGTGAGAGGCGGAATATTTCATGAGGACGGAAGAACGACGGCAAACGTTCGCGCGTGGTAATCCATCGGGGCAGTAATGTTTTGCACAATTCATACGGACCCCGCTAAACGCTTTTTGATGGCGCGATTTAATTACAATGCGCTTCGATTTTCGAGCGTGAGCGAGCAGATGCACATTTATAAAATCGATTAAATTGCACCGCTTCATTTGTTACGAGATATTATTTCAATAACGTTATTTCCACGCGACTGCTTTGTGTCCAAAAACTGTACAAAATTGTAAGATATTTTTTTTTTAAATAGCATCACCATTCATTATACGAATTGTACGAGTGTGTATCAAATTCTGTATTTGCGATTTTTTAACTTCCGCATAATAAATGATTTATATTATAATGAACGTTAATTACTTTAACATTAAATGATGAAGTGAAGCTTACAGATAAGTCATGTAAATATTCATCCGGTTGTAATATCAATGCTAAATAATACATGACGGCTTCACAATTCAAACTGATCGATTAACATGGACGAAATTAATTTTCGGTTACAGAAGATAATGTACGATGATAGAATGTAAGCTGTTACAGAGATCTAGCAGTATATCCGATTAAAAATATCGCGCATTTATATGTTGAAGTATTTCAAACACAAGCGCTGAAGCATTTCAAACACAATCAATTGATTAACCGCTATTACTATATTATACATATGCGTATTGCAATCTCGACGTGTCGATATATTCCGCTGCAATGTAACGCGACCATGTTGAGTACACATCAAATATCATAATATCATATCTATCGAAAACAGGCGGTCGCGAAAAATATAAAATGTTTGTATAATATTGGTAATGATGCAAACCTCGACAATATTTACGCGATATGTTGAAATATAAATAAACGTATTAAAAAAGTACGTAAAAAGTTAAATATTCAACGATGTTATTGACGATAAAAAAAAAATATTTTGTAAGCTTCCAATATTTATCAGAACGGAGCAAACTGCATCCGGCAGTATTTATACCATTTGTATATTTTTCGAATATCGTTTCGGTCGCTTGTAAAAACGCGTTTTTTCTATAAATTTTGGCTGCTGTCAGAGAAAAAGAACTTTTGTGCGTAAGATCAGTGTTCGAGATTGCTGTGACGTGTAAAAATTCAATTACTCCAATGAAAAACTTTAGCAATAGCTTGTCTCTCCTTTTTACGTTCTCTTTGCTTTCTTATTTCCTTATATCTTCCCATTTTTAAATCGTAAGAAGAAATCGATTGAAACCGCATTCATTCAAACTAAATCATCTATGTATAAGAGCAATTCATATTGCCCCCCAAAATTAGAGATTTTTAAAAACAATGATAGAGCAATATTTCTTCAGCTCTCTTTTTAAAGTGAAGAAAAATTTAAAGCTCCTATTTGGTTGCTATTGATTATATTAAATATATCTTTACGTTAATAGATTCTTTGATAAAACTGCAGATATATTCTAAAAAGAATATGTATAAAACAAAATTTATTATACATAAAAATATGTAAATATCAGAACATATATAAATCAAAATAGACATAAAATAATTGAGAATAATATAGCCGTATAAATCACAAGAAAGAAATTTTTACAAACAACAAATAGAATATTTGAAAAATTCTATAAATGAAATAAATAATTTGTTCAATTTATACGGAAATGCCACATATTGCACTAAAACATACGTTTTGTAAATTCTTCTCTCATATAACTATTATTTAATATAGCGTTTGCATAAAAAGCGGCTATTAGATTTATGTCATTCATATATGATACATAATCGCAATGATAAAATGTAAATGAATCAAAATGTTAAGCGAAAAAATTCAAAAATCTTTTTAAATAATCAGCTTAAAAAAATTTTATTTGTAATTACCTTCATGAAAAAGAGTAACGACAAAAGAACGTAGTTTTTTAGCTATATTTTGTGTTATACTGAACATGTTTTCATACTATAACGATATCGATACGCAAACATGGTAAACAATCCATGAAATAGGAAACATTCTTTTGATTTACTATATTATTTGGTGTAGAGACAGAGAAAATTCTACTCTATTATTCTTCCAGTTTTATTAATGTTCCACAATATGTATATCGTTTATCTCGCGCATTAAAAAAAAATATCTCAAAAATTAAAATATAAAAATATCACGTAATTAAAATGTGAGAGATTTCGAACACTGTTATTATCCATACACTTTGATCGAGATAATGGCGCTGACGAAGTTGCAATCGTGATTGTATATTGCGAAACTATTTATTTTAACACACTTTTCTATCGGAATCGCAATCGACGCGATGCTGCATCGGAGAAGCCGATATTATGATGGTGTATACTACGCTAAGTATTTAGAATACATAAGCGAACGGTATGTTTGCGTACGGTGGCTATATACACCTACGAGTTCAGTAACCCTTCTGCCGACGGCAGACGTGCTCGACGAGGAGGCTGAGCCCAGCGAGCACTCAACTCGGCGCGTCTCTCGCGAAACATCTATAGCTATATAAGCCCAGTACCATCCGGAAGACCCGGCGTCGCGTATAAGCAATACGTTAACGATATGTACAACACACAAACAGCACTCACCAATAGGAATCTTGTCTGGAAACACCGCGGGCACCAGGATCAGGAGGACGGTTAAGGCCATAGTCATCATCGTGGCAGTAGATGTTGGTCTGCTGATCCTACGGGCACCGTTGTTTCCCGCGTTCTTTTCGGCTTCCCCGGGGACGGCCGACGCGACGATACCGAGAGGAACCGCGATGGCGCGACACCTTCGTCGCGACGAGGGTGGTCCACCCGTCTCGTGAACAACCGGGAGCATCTTCCGAGCTCCGTAGTCTGACACAAACTGCCGTACTCTACTTGGCGTGAACTCGGTCTCGCCTGAACCGCCCCAGCATCCCTCTCGTCCTCTCTCTTCCCCACTTACCACCTCCCACATTCTGTACCCCTCTCGTTTCTCTCTCTCTCTCTCTCTCTCTCTCTATTCCGTTCGTGGACCCCTTTAACCAGCAGCCATCCCAGCCATCCCTCGCCCTTCCCTCAATGCATCGCAGCTCTCTCGCTCTCGATCCGCCCTCTCTCCGTCGCGACTTCCGCCACCACCGACGCGCGCGAGCATCCTCCATCCTCTCTCTCTAGAGTGTCCCATTCTATATGCTCTCTCCCTCTGTCGCACCCTCGTGCTTCACCACGGTAGTTCGGGATGGAAGCGTACGTTTAACGCGCATGTTACGATAGTCGCGGCGCGCGTGTTCGTCTCGGAAATATTTCGCGCACCTGCTGACTGGCGTCACACCGCTACCGATACCGCCACCGATGTAGATGCCCATAGGCCGGAATTAAACCCCGATGCGCAAGTATACTTCCGTTCGCAACTTCGTTAACGACTAACTCGACTCGATTCGACTCGACACCACGCAATGATCCATATACGCGTGTTGAAACAATTTATCATCAAGATGTATAATCGATGCGAATATAAAATGAGCTATAGCAACGCAAAAAGTTCTGACAGAAACGCAAATTTTTCAAGCAATTATCATCATTTATTATCTTAAGTTAATATAAAAAATAATTTAACATTTACCTTCTGAGATGCGATGCGCAATGGCAGAGTTGTAACACAAAAACGTTGATCTCATGATTTCTCATGATTGATCTGTAAAATACAGGTATATCCAAATTATATAGCAGCTTCAAAAACAATTAATATTTCAACAATTATAATTATTGCATGTATTTTTTAAGTAGATATTGAATAAACTAATTATATAATTTCCAAAAATTTTTATCTGTAAATTTAATCTTTTTTATAAAAATAAATTTGATAAATAAAAATCTATGTATAAATATACACATAAATATATATTCAGTGTGTATTACAAATATTTAATATAAAATTATTTTGAGTATTCTTTACCGTAGCAAATTAAATATATTTTATTCTATTAAAATAACGCCAAAAGGAAAAGTATGCCATACGGTTATCACGGGGATAAATGATTGATTACGCAAAGAACAAATAACAAATAAATTTACCAATCTTAAGTAAACTTTACCATCACACCCGTTGCTTTCTTCCTGGATTGCTGCTCGCACAATATTTATTCGCGAAAACACGGTTATGATCGCGCACGCACTATTAATCAGAATACGATTGCGCGATGCATTTCTTCGACGACTTCGCGTGGCATTTTTCGACGTGACGTCACACGCGAGACGGGCGCTTTATTACATTACGACGAAAGAATAACGCGAAGAAGATACGATCCACTTAGCACCCGAAAACACAGTTATGATCGCGCGACGCTTTACACGACACTCTCGCCGATGTTGATCACACGCGACATGCATTTCATTACATTACGACGAAAGAATAACGCGAAGAAGATACGGTCACAAGAAGCTACGATCCACCCGACACGCGCGATATCTCACGAATAAGTGCGCTGGACAAATTTGAAAAGGCAGGGCGAGAAGCGAGTTCGAAAATCGCGCAGACAACTTCGCCCGCCATCCGCTCGCCATGATGTTTATACATACATAGAGTGCGTTC
>NW_021848825.1:3119151-3126752 GCF_003651465.1 Formica exsecta | reverse complement strand
TATGTATAAATATACACATAAATATATATTCAGTGTGTATTACAAATATTTAATATAAAATTATTTTGAGTATTCTTTACCGTAGCAAATTAAATATATTTTATTCTATTAAAATAACGCCAAAAGGAAAAGTATGCCATACGGTTATCACGGGGATAAATGATTGATTACGCAAAGAACAAATAACAAATAAATTTACCAATCTTAAGTAAACTTTACCATCACACCCGTTGCTTTCTTCCTGGATTGCTGCTCGCACAATATTTATTCGCGAAAACACGGTTATGATCGCGCACGCACTATTAATCAGAATACGATTGCGCGATGCATTTCTTCGACGACTTCGCGTGGCATTTTTCGACGTGACGTCACACGCGAGACGGGCGCTTTATTACATTACGACGGAAGAATAACGCGAAGAAGATACGATCCACTTAGCACCCGAAAACACGGTTATGATCGCGCGACGCTTTACACGACACTCCCGCCGATGTTGATCACACGCGACATGCATTTCATTACATTACGACGAAAGAATAACGCGAAGAAGATGCGGTCACAAGAAGCTACGATCCACCCGACACGCGCGATATCTCACGAATAAGTGCGCTGGACAAATTTGAAAAGGCAGGGCGAGAAGCGAGTTCGAAAATCGCGCAGACAACTTCGCCCGCCATCCGCTCGCCATGATGTTTATACATACATAGAGTGCGTTCCACTTGGCATTACGAATGCTTTGTTGCAAGCATTTGATTGGTCAATCGGAATTAGTCAAATATATTATATATATATATCTACATAAATTTGTATGTATTCAGTATTATAAATATTTAATATAAAATTATTTTGAGTATTTTTTACCGTAACAAATTAAATGTATTTTATGCATTCTATTAAAATAATGTCAAAAGAAAAAAGAATACGCCATGCGGTTATCATAGGGATAAACGATTGATTATGTACAGAACAAATAATAAATAAATTTTCTAACCTTAAGTAAGCTTTACCATCACACCCGTTGCTTTCTTTCTAGGTTGCTGCTAGCACAATATTTATTCGCGAAAACACGGTTACGATCTCGCACGCACTATTAATCAGAAAACGATTGCGCGATACTTTGCGCGGCATGACGTCATACGTGAGACGGGCGCTTTATTACATTGCGACGAAAGAATAATGCAAAAAAGATACGATCCACTCAGCTCCCGAAAACACAGTTATGATCCCGCGACACTTTACACGACACTCCCGCCGATGTTGATCACACGCGACACGCATTTTATTATATTACGACGAAAGAATTACGCGAAAAAGATGCGGTCACAAGAAGCTACGATCCATCCGGCACGCGCGACATCTCACAAATAAGCGCGCTGGACGAAAAGGCAGGGACAGTTTGAAAATCGCGCAGACAACTTCGCCTACTATCCGTTCGCCACGATGTTTATACATACATAGATCCCATTCCACATATATCACGTCGTATATTATGTCATAGAATAAAATTTTTGTTTTGCGATATAGAATCTAGAATCAGTTTACGAACACTTCATCGTATTAATAATCTCAAACATTTTACTATCCATGGAAAAATGAATTGCTTTGATAATAGTTTCTTGTATTAATATGAATATATTAATTACCATTCTTCTAATTTTTATAATTATATAATTATTACGTTAATTATTTTTAAAAAATATTTAGAATAACGAGGAATTTTTAGACATTGTTTTTATTTTGTACATTAAATACGCATTGGACGAAACAAAATATTTATCTGAAAATGTTTATTAGTTTTCAGTTTTCATATAATACAGGATAACAAGCGTACGGCGCGATGTCGTCTTAGTCTTGATGGAAAGAGTATCCGATATTACATGCATGCGTAACATTCTCTTTGCCCCGGAAAATTCATAAGAATAAGGTATAACTTACCGGAAAAAGCGCAGCGTCGCAAACAGTCTCGTCTAATATATGCTCGACGCGTCTTCGCTCGTTGCTCGAATAAGTTTCTTCGTCGAGGTTTTAAGCGGTCGGACGGTCAACTTTATACGTCCGCGCTGGCGAATTATGGAAATCCTTCCTGAAAAAGTTCAAAGTGCGGCGAGATCACGCTAACGTGTCAAAAGGTGCAAGTCGCTGCTAAAGTTCGTCAAAAGTTTTGACAAAAAGCATTAATGTTTGTTTTTATGTTTTTATGTTGTTATTATTTTGGCGATAATATATTTGTAATTTGATAAAGACTAGCATTGAAGATATTTAATAAAAATTAATAAAATTACATGGTTAATCTATTTGCTAAGAAAAAAATACACATCAGTAATTTTTTTAAGAAACTTTATAAATCAAATTCTTTTAAATATCAAACATATAAATTCACTAAAAAAATAAAAATCTCAATTATTTGGACATTGATTATATTGTTGTTGTACTCCCCAAAAATGTGTTTTAATATAATAAAATTGTTTTATTAAAAAAATAGCGATTTTGATTATAATCTGTTGACATCATACAGAATTTTATTAAATAAGATAATATAAAAAGCACATATATTATACCACATTCAAATAAGCAGTATGTTTTTATTGGCCAATTCACATAATTTTTTTTTTTATGCAAATTAATACGTGCTAGCATGTGTGCAACCAGTAGCGCGGCAACCCTTAATACAGTCGTGTCTTGCGCAATAGCACGTGTTTTTACGTCTGTTATTCTTGTTCTGTCAGCTGGGAACGGTGGTTAAGAAATCCGGCGAGAGGTTAACGTAAAGTGAGAATATACTTAATATAATTGTATGAAATAAATAATCGTGTATATATACATATATATAGAGCGTGGATACTGTTAAAATTTGTAACAAAATGGATCCAGCTTTACTCAAAGAACGAGAGCTCTTCAAAAAGCGTGCTCTAACCACACCAGTGTGAGTATTCAAGTTGTTCTCTGTGTCTCTATTATGTTATTGTTTTATCAATATACACATCATATACATTAGAATTAAATTGTATAATTCAACCATAATTCACATGTAGAAATTTAATGCAGTTTATTTCTTTTTGCATACGATTGTAAAATATAGATATGTAATGTATCTCGCAATATTATACTTTAACCTCACGTATCAAAATATTTATATTATTTACTCAAGAATCTAGATATGTATCTAGATAGACAGATATATAGACATATATCTTATAATGTGTGATTGCAGAATTGAAAAGAAGAAACAGGAGAAGGAAACTACAAAAGATGAAGCGCCAAAGAAAAATGAACTGCCAAAGAAGAAACCTAAAGTATCGTCCATGTCTATGGGTCCTAAGTTGGATATGGTTAATTATAAAACCATGACTGGTAGTACGCAATACAAGTTTGGCGTATTAGCAAAGATAGTGAAGCACATGAAAGCAAGGCATCAGGAAGGAGATGATCATCCATTAACGTTGGAAGAGATTTTAGATGAAACAAATCAATTAGATGTTGGATCTAAAGTAAATGATGATTTGCATTATACGATACAGCACAACACGACGAAACATTCTTTTATAAGTATAAACATATTTGTTTCATATGTTATTAAAAGTTTATGTGAATTAATGTATTTATATAATTATATAACAGAAAGATATTTTTTGTTGTGTCACATCATGTTGTGTTGTACAATCGTGAAACATATAATCAATCTTAAGCATTGATTGTTTTCTGTATATTTATATTCCTGTTATTTTTTTATTTTAAAAACAAGTTGTTTTTCCTTATGTATTTTTAGGTTAAACAATGGCTGCAAACCGAAGCTTTATTAAAAAATCCTAAGATTGAAGTTACATCGGATAGTAGATTTGCCTTTAAACCTATGTATAAAATAAAAGATAAGAAATCCTTATTGAGGCTTTTGAAACAACATGATTTAAAAGGCCTTGGAGGTATATTATTGGAAGATATACAAGAGAGTTTACCGCACTGTGATAAACATTTAAAGGTAAGTTAAAATATATATAGAAATTTATTTCATAGCCATTTGCCTGACAAATGTTAATTATATATATATTTCAGAGTTTACAAAATGAAATTTTATATATTACACGACCGCTTGATAAGAAAAAGATTGTCTTTTATAATGACAAGACGGCACAGTTCCCTATAGATGATGAATTCCAAAAATTATGGAGAGCTGTTGCAGTAGATGCCATGGATGATCAGAAAATAGACGAATATCTTGAAAAACAAGGAATTAGATCAATGCAAGATCATGGTCTCAAAAAGGCAGCACCAATCAAACGAAAAAAACCTGTTAATAGAAGGAAACAATTTAAGAAACCAAGAGATAATGAACATTTAGTAGATGTTTTGGAAACGTATGATGATTAAATAAGGATATCATAAGTATTCTATTTTTTGAAAGGGCATGAAATATAAAAATTAAAAATTATCTTGAGATAATTAGTATTAGTCTCGAATAAAATTATTATATTATTTAATTTACCTATAAAAAGTATTATAATTCCTTTTTTTTAAACTTAAGTCTCATTTCTCAATGGGCATATGGATTAATCTTTATTGCTGATATAAATGCCATACTGAATATTTACTTGCATCGCAATACATATGTAAGATATATTTTTAGCATCTAACAAAATATTCACATTATGCCTGAAAGTAGACATGTAGAAATTTTGTCAATTATATTATATAGCAATTTTTTTATACATTCAATCTCTTTTCTCTGTTCTCTTCTAATCTGCCTCTCTTGATCTATAATTAAATAAAATCGCGTAACTTTAAACAGCGTGACTAAAGTAGATGTTGATTACCTGTCAATGCCATATTAAATTGTACATTATTACATTATGACACAATAAATTTTTCAAAGGTTTGTTTAGATGCATAGTTGCAGATTGATAGAAAATTTTTGGAAGAAAATTATATAAATAATTCCCCTGAAAGAGAGAGATTATGCAATTTTACAGTTGCAATTTATTTTAGACATATAATAAATAAGTAAAACATTTTTATTGTCACATGATATCTCTTATTATAAGTACAAAATAAATATAGAATATTATAAGAATCTCAACATTTATATAATAAATTTATATACTATTTATATTGGTCACACACAATCAGCCTTTCTTTAGATGCAATACTTGTTTCATTTGCTAATGCGATAAAAAAATTACAAAATATATTACTATTTTGTATAATATAAGAATTATAAAAATTAGAAACTGTTGACTGTTTTGTGTATTATGCTTTTTTTAAACTTTTTCTAAACTTTTTTTAACTTCTAGATTTCTTCAGCACATTTCAGTAATTTTAATTTTAGTTGAGCTTTAGATATTTTTTCTATTGTAAAAATATTATTTATAAAGATTTGTACATTCTAAACGTTACTCAATACACATATAAATCTTATTACTGTACAAATTCGAAACTATGATATTTTCTTTGGCATTTGTAGTTTTATCTTTTTTATTCATTATATAACAAAATTATAATTTTGAATTGTCCTGTTTTTCATACTTTTCAATTTTTTAAAAACACAGTTGTATTGATCTTTCGTCATAGGACATTCATTTCCTTATATTTGCAATATGCAAATATTTGGAACAACGATCTTATTCTTTCGGTAGAGCAGAGTCACTTTTTCCTCGCGAATAAGCACGCGTTGCTTTACTACCAAGCATTCTGTCCAGCAAAGATTGTTTATTTCTTCTTCTAGCTGCGAGAACTTCTCTGCATAATTCGTGAAAAGATTCCGCGACTTGAGCAACCTACACAAATTGTGACTGCTTGAAGAAAATTGTAGCTTACACTCCAAATATTAAGTAGAATCTCAGTTACCTGCTCAGCAGCAGTTATTTCACTAAACCAACATTCAAAATCCTTCGCTAATATTTCTCCTTCTTCACCACTGACTTGTCGTAAATGAACCATGTCAGCCTTATTTCCAACAAGAGCAAGAGGCATTGCAGCTTCAGGATCAGCCACCGCTAGAGCTTCTTTTGCCTTTCTAACAAAATTAAAAGAGTTTCTATCTGTTATCGAATAAACCAGCAGCAAACCGTCGGCCCATTGCAAAGTTTCCATTGATGGCAATTCATCCTCACTCTGAAATATTATTTTAGATATGTAGGAAACTTATTTATATATTAATATACGTATAAGAGATTTTCTTATAAAGAGAAATTACCTTTGGGCATGTATCTAAAATCTCAAAAAGAATAGGTTCGCCATCGACTAGTACCTCATGCTTGTATCTAGTTTCTAAAAAATAAGATAACAAATTTGCACTTAAGTATATTGATAATAGCTACATATTATTTAATTTTGTCTAACAATAAAGTTACGCGATTTTATAATAACTTATAACACACATATCATAACAAAATATTTCTCAATATATAAATTCCTTTTTCTAGTTCTTTTTAAAAAATTAAATTGTAGGTACTTGCATTAAATCAAATTGAAAATGTATCAATAGAAACAAATTAATATTTTAATGAATATTTTTATTATTATGCCTCTTTTTTATTTATTTATTTCTTTATTAAGTTATCTGTGTCAAGTAATTTGTCGTGTATTTTTTTTTCTTCCTTTCATTTATATTTATACAATAATATGATTCGAAAAGTATTTCTTTTAAACACGGTAATAACTGCTAGTACAACTGTTTCTTACGGTTAAAAAATAACAAAAAATAAATTTTTTGCATTTATTAGGATATAAACTCTCTTAATAATCTTATTATTTTTTCAAGATTGTAACGAGAGAGAAATATCTGTGATTTGTAAATTTAAATAAATGAATAAAAAGAATCCGACATAACTATCTGTGTAACTTTCCACTGCGCAACTATTTAAGGGCTAACGGACCCAATTTGTATATCATTAAGCAGTCTCTCAGATTGAATTTAGTTTGAGATGCTAACACGGTACGTACTTCTCTTTTACCTAAGACCGCGTC
The DNA here is from genome assembly GCF_003651465.1 of Formica exsecta. Lineage (NCBI taxonomy): Eukaryota > Metazoa > Arthropoda > Insecta > Hymenoptera > Formicidae > Formica > Formica exsecta. The sequence goes on along the minus strand of NW_021848825.1, from coordinate 3,119,792 downwards.
TGTATTTGTACAAAACGATAAGTTTTGTTCAAGTGTTGTATCAACCTTGCATTAGTACTCGTCCTGTCTAGTGTCAAATTCGTCGTCGATAAATTTAGAACAGACACGGACTAAGGTATGCAGAAGGAGAATATACGCGGCCTTTTAGTAGCGGATTACAGCTGCTGGCAATTTTTCAGAACTGGCGCGATATGCTATCGTATATACATATTTTAGCATACACATACATAAGTTCTATAAGTCATACAAATTGATAAATCGAAAGTATCGGTTATGTTCTTTCTCACCTGATTGATGATCGTATTCCCCGATGTATCTTCTCGTCAAAAATCTTACTGTCAGTGCTGAAATATAATGAAAATATATGTTATATGTGTATGTAACTAATTCAAGCGTTGACATAATTATGTTGTACGTGATATAATTGAGTTGGCAAACTATAATGACAACCCGCAGGATACTCTCGCGCCTCGAACTCGTATATATCACAGTGATCTATATTTTATCCATTTGTTACAGCTGTATCTACTTATGCAAGAGAAAATTAACGTAAAAATATCATTTTTAGGCAATAATTTTGCATAACAAATTGTATTTAATATTTAACTACATTTTATTTAAAAAATATAATATAAAAATCA
>NW_021848825.1:3102097-3117255 GCF_003651465.1 Formica exsecta | reverse complement strand
AATATAAAATTATTTTGAGCATTTTTTACCGTAACAAATTAAATGTATTTTATGCATTCTATTAAAATAATGTCAAAAGAAAAAAGAATACGCCATGCGGTTATCATAGGGATAAACGATTGATTATGTACAGAACAAATAATAAATAAATTTTCTAACCTTAAGTAAGCTTTACCATCACACCCGTTGCTTTCTTTCTAGGTTGCTGCTAGCACAATATTTATTCGCGAAAACACGGTTACGATCTCGCACGCACTATTAATCAGAAAACGATTGCGCGATACTTTGCGCGGCATGACGTCATACGTGAGACGGGCGCTTTATTACATTGCGACGAAAGAATAATGCAAAAAAGATACGATCCACTCAGCTCCCGAAAACACAGTTATGATCCCGCGACACTTTACACGACACTCCCGCCGATGTTGATCACACGCGACACGCATTTTATTATATTACGACGAAAGAATTACGCGAAAAAGATGCGGTCACAAGAAGCTACGATCCATCCGGCACGCGCGACATCTCACAAATAAGCGCGCTGGACGAAAAGGCAGGGACAGTTTGAAAATCGCGCAGACAACTTCGCCTACTATCCGTTCGCCACGATGTTTATACATACATAGATCCCATTCCACATATATCACGTCGTATATTATGTCATAGAATAAAATTTTTGTTTTGCGATATAGAATCTAGAATCAGTTTACGAACACTTCATCGTATTAATAATCTCAAACATTTTACTATCCATGGAAAAATGAATTGCTTTGATAATAGTTTCTTGTATTAATATGAATATATTAATTACCATTCTTCTAATTTTTATAATTATATAATTATTACGTTAATTATTTTTAAAAAATATTTAGAATAACGAGGAATTTTTAGACATTGTTTTTATTTTGTACATTAAATACGCATTGGACGAAACAAAATATTTATCTGAAAATGTTTATTAGTTTTCAGTTTTCATATAATACAGGATAACAAGCGTACGGCGCGATGTCGTCTTAGTCTTGATGGAAAGAGTATCCGATATTACATGCATGCGTAACATTCTCTTTGCCCCGGAAAATTCATAAGAATAAGGTATAACTTGCCGGAAAAAGCGCAGCGTCGCAAACAGTCTCGTCTAATATATGCTCGACGCGTCTTCGCTCGTTGCTCGAATAAGTTTCTTCGTCGAGGTTTTAAGCGGTCGGACGGTCAACTTTATACGTCCGCGCTGGCGAATTATGGAAATCCTTCCTGAAAAAGTTCAAAGTGCGGCGAGATCACGCTAACGTGTCAAAAGGTGCAAGTCGCTGCTAAAGTTCGTCAAAAGTTTTGACAAAAAGCATTAATGTTTGTTTTTATGTTTTTATGTTGTTATTATTTTGGCGATAATATATTTGTAATTTGATAAAGACTAGCATTGAAGATATTTAATAAAAATTAATAAAATTACATGGTTAATCTATTTGCTAAGAAAAAAATACACATCAGTAATTTTTTTAAGAAACTTTATAAATCAAATTCTTTTAAATATCAAACATATAAATTCACTAAAAAAATAAAAATCTCAATTATTTGGACATTGATTATATTGTTGTTGTACTCCCCAAAAATGTGTTTTAATATAATAAAATTGTTTTATTAAAAAAATAGCGATTTTGATTATAATCTGTTGACATCATACAGAATTTTATTAAATAAGATAATATAAAAAGCACATATATTATACCACATTCAAATAAGCAGTATGTTTTTATTGGCCAATTCACATAATTTTTTTTTTTATGCAAATTAATACGTGCTAGCATGTGTGCAACCAGTAGCGCGGCAACCCTTAATACAGTCGTGTCTTGCGCAATAGCACGTGTTTTTACGTCTGTTATTCTTGTTCTGTCAGCTGGGAACGGTGGTTAAGAAATCCGGCGAGAGGTTAACGTAAAGTGAGAATATACTTAATATAATTGTATGAAATAAATAATCGTGTATATATACATATATATAGAGCGTGGATACTGTTAAAATTTGTAACAAAATGGATCCAGCTTTACTCAAAGAACGAGAGCTCTTCAAAAAGCGTGCTCTAACCACACCAGTGTGAGTATTCAAGTTGTTCTCTGTGTCTCTATTATGTTATTGTTTTATCAATATACACATCATATACATTAGAATTAAATTGTATAATTCAACCATAATTCACATGTAGAAATTTAATGCAGTTTATTTCTTTTTGCATACGATTGTAAAATATAGATATGTAATGTATCTCGCAATATTATACTTTAACCTCACGTATCAAAATATTTATATTATTTACTCAAGAATCTAGATATGTATCTAGATAGACAGATATATAGACATATATCTTATAATGTGTGATTGCAGAATTGAAAAGAAGAAACAGGAGAAGGAAACTACAAAAGATGAAGCGCCAAAGAAAAATGAACTGCCAAAGAAGAAACCTAAAGTATCGTCCATGTCTATGGGTCCTAAGTTGGATATGGTTAATTATAAAACCATGACTGGTAGTACGCAATACAAGTTTGGCGTATTAGCAAAGATAGTGAAGCACATGAAAGCAAGGCATCAGGAAGGAGATGATCATCCATTAACGTTGGAAGAGATTTTAGATGAAACAAATCAATTAGATGTTGGATCTAAAGTAAATGATGATTTGCATTATACGATACAGCACAACACGACGAAACATTCTTTTATAAGTATAAACATATTTGTTTCATATGTTATTAAAAGTTTATGTGAATGAATGTATTTATATAATTATATAACAGAAAGATATTTTTTGTTGTGTCACATCATGTTGTGTTGTACAATCGTGAAACATATAATCAATCTTAAGCATTGATTGTTTTCTGTATATTTATATTCCTGTTATTTTTTTATTTTAAAAACAAGTTGTTTTTCCTTATGTATTTTTAGGTTAAACAATGGCTGCAAACCGAAGCTTTATTAAAAAATCCTAAGATTGAAGTTACATCGGATAGTAGATTTGCCTTTAAACCTATGTATAAAATAAAAGATAAGAAATCCTTATTGAGGCTTTTGAAACAACATGATTTAAAAGGCCTTGGAGGTATATTATTGGAAGATATACAAGAGAGTTTACCGCACTGTGATAAACATTTAAAGGTAAGTTAAAATATATATAGAAATTTATTTCATAGCCATTTGCCTGACAAATGTTAATTATATATATATTTCAGAGTTTACAAAATGAAATTTTATATATTACACGACCGCTTGATAAGAAAAAGATTGTCTTTTATAATGACAAGACGGCACAGTTCCCTATAGATGATGAATTCCAAAAATTATGGAGAGCTGTTGCAGTAGATGCCATGGATGATCAGAAAATAGACGAATATCTTGAAAAACAAGGAATTAGATCAATGCAAGATCATGGTCTCAAAAAGGCAGCACCAATCAAACGAAAAAAACCTGTTAATAGAAGGAAACAATTTAAGAAACCAAGAGATAATGAACATTTAGTAGATGTTTTGGAAACGTATGATGATTAAATAAGGATATCATAAGTATTCTATTTTTTGAAAGAGCATGAAATATAAAAATTAAAAATTATCTTGAGATAATTAGTATTAGTCTCGAATAAAATTATTATATTATTTAATTTACCTATAAAAAGTATTATAATTCCTTTTTTTTAAACTTAAGTCTCATTTCTCAATGGGCATATGGATTAATCTTTATTGCTGATATAAATGCCATACTGAATATTTACTTGCATCGCAATACATATGTAAGATATATTTTTAGCATCTAACAAAATATTCACATTATGCCTGAAAGTAGACATGTAGAAATTTTGTCAATTATATTATATAGCAATTTTTTTATACATTCAATCTCTTTTCTCTGTTCTCTTCTAATCTGCCTCTCTTGATCTATAATTAAATAAAATCGCGTAACTTTAAACAGCGTGACTAAAGTAGATGTTGATTACCTGTCAATGCCATATTAAATTGTACATTATTACATTATGACACAATAAATTTTTCAAAGGTTTGTTTAGATGCATAGTTGCAGATTGATAGAAAATTTTTGGAAGAAAATTATATAAATAATTCCCCTGAAAGAGAGAGATTATGCAATTTTACAGTTGCAATTTATTTTAGACATATAATAAATAAGTAAAACATTTTTATTGTCACATGATATCTCTTATTATAAGTACAAAATAAATATAGAATATTATAAGAATCTCAACATTTATATAATAAATTTATATACTATTTATATTGGTCACACACAATCAGCCTTTCTTTAGATGCAATACTTGTTTCATTTGCTAATGCGATAAAAAAATTACAAAATATATTACTATTTTGTATAATATAAGAATTATAAAAATTAGAAACTGTTGACTGTTTTGTGTATTATGCTTTTTTTAAACTTTTTCTAAACTTTTTTTAACTTCTAGATTTCTTCAGCACATTTCAGTAATTTTAATTTTAGTTGAGCTTTAGATATTTTTTCTATTGTAAAAATATTATTTATAAAGATTTGTACATTCTAAACGTTACTCAATACACATATAAATCTTATTACTGTACAAATTCGAAACTATGATATTTTCTTTGGCATTTGTAGTTTTATCTTTTTTATTCATTATATAACAAAATTATAATTTTGAATTGTCCTGTTTTTCATACTTTTCAATTTTTTAAAAACACAGTTGTATTGATCTTTCGTCATAGGACATTCATTTCCTTATATTTGCAATATGCAAATATTTGGAACAACGATCTTATTCTTTCGGTAGAGCAGAGTCACTTTTTCCTCGCGAATAAGCACGCGTTGCTTTACTACCAAGCATTCTGTCCAGCAAAGATTGTTTATTTCTTCTTCTAGCTGCGAGAACTTCTCTGCATAATTCGTGAAAAGATTCCGCGACTTGAGCAACCTACACAAATTGTGACTGCTTGAAGAAAATTGTAGCTTACACTCCAAATATTAAGTAGAATCTCAGTTACCTGCTCAGCAGCAGTTATTTCACTAAACCAACATTCAAAATCCTTCGCTAATATTTCTCCTTCTTCACCACTGACTTGTCGTAAATGAACCATGTCAGCCTTATTTCCAACAAGAGCAAGAGGCATTGCAGCTTCAGGATCAGCCACCGCTAGAGCTTCTTTTGCCTTTCTAACAAAATTAAAAGAGTTTCTATCTGTTATCGAATAAACCAGCAGCAAACCGTCGGCCCATTGCAAAGTTTCCATTGATGGCAATTCATCCTCACTCTGAAATATTATTTTAGATATGTAGGAAACTTATTTATATATTAATATACGTATAAGAGATTTTCTTATAAAGAGAAATTACCTTTGGGCATGTATCTAAAATCTCAAAAAGAATAGGTTCGCCATCGACTAGTACCTCATGCTTGTATCTAGTTTCTAAAAAATAAGATAACAAATTTGCACTTAAGTATATTGATAATAGCTACATATTATTTAATTTTGTCTAACAATAAAGTTACGCGATTTTATAATAACTTATAACACACATATCATAACAAAATATTTCTCAATATATAAATTCCTTTTTCTAGTTCTTTTTAAAAAATTAAATTGTAGGTACTTGCATTAAATCAAATTGAAAATGTATCAATAGAACCAAATTAATATTTTAATGAATACTTTTATTATTATGCCTCTTTTTTATTTATTTATTTCTTTATTAAGTTATCTGTGTCAAGTAATTTGTCGTGTATTTTTTTTTCTTCCTTTCATTTATATTTATACAATAATATGATTCGAAAAGTATTTCTTTTAAACACGGTAATAACTGCTAGTACAACTGTTTCTTACGGTTAAAAAATAACAAAAAATAAATTTTTTGCATTTATTAGGATATAAACTCTCTTAATAATCTTATTATTTTTTCAAGATTGTAACGAGAGAGAAATATCTGTGATTTGTAAATTTAAATAAATGAATAAAAAGAATCCGACATAACTATCTGTGTAACTTTCCACTGCGCAACTATTTAAGGGCTAACGGACCCAATTTGTATATCATTAAGCAGTCTCTCAGATTGAATTTAGTTTGAGATGCTAACACGGTACGTACTTCTCTTTTACCTAAGACCGCGTCTGTATTTGTACAAAACGATAAGTTTTGTTCAAGTGTTGTATCAACCTTGCATTAGTACTCGTCCTGTCTAGTGTCAAATTCGTCGTCGATAAATTTAGAACAGACACGGACTAAGGTATGCAGAAGGAGAATATACGCGGCCTTTTAGTAGCGGATTACAGCTGCTGGCAATTTTTCAGAACTGGCGCGATATGCTATCGTATATACATATTTTAGCATACACATACATAAGTTCTATAAGTCATACAAATTGATAAATCGAAAGTATCGGTTATGTTCTTTCTCACCTGATTGATGATCGTATTCCCCGATGTATCTTCTCGTCAAAAATCTTACTGTCAGTGCTGAAATATAATGAAAATATATGTTATATGTGTATGTAACTAATTCAAGCGTTGACATAATTATGTTGTACGTGATATAATTGAGTTGGCAAACTATAATGACAACCCGCAGGATACTCTCGCGCCTCGAACTCGTATATATCACAGTGATCTATATTTTATCCATTTGTTACAGCTGTATCTACTTATGCAAGAGAAAATTAACGTAAAAATATCATTTTTAGGCAATAATTTTGCATAACAAATTGTATTTAATATTTAACTACATTTTATTTAAAAAATATAATATAAAAATCAGTACTTAATTTTATAAATAATTAATATCTAATTAATATTCCTAACCGCAGCAAGAAATTTCATAGACATTATCGTGTATAACTATTTCTGTATATTTGGAAGATTCTGTATATATTTCGTGTATCATAAATATATTTGATTATAATCATCATGTGTGCGTGTGTATGTGTGTGTATGTATTCTTTCAATATAAATTGATTGATAATATACATTCCTTTCTATATGTGTATATACAAATTTAAGAAGATAGATATTTTTTCTTATTATTCTACTTTCTAAAAATAACAACATTTAATTATAGAAAAATTTATGCTAAATCCGACAAATTGAAACATCTAAGCGAGACTTTCACTGCTGTAACGGTGTTTAATCTTCGACGCGTTGCTCCAAAGTAATGTCCATTCCATTAATCTCAATGTCTCGCGTGAAAGTGATAAAGAAAGGTTGATCATTGCGCTGATACGTGATCTTGCACGATACGATACTGCATTTAAACATATTGCGATTTGATCTGGGGAAACGAGAGAACAACCTAGTGACCCGCTTCGAGGTATACCACACTATTTTTATCACGAACTCAAAACCTGCCGCGGCGCCATAAAACCTTGCGCTGACGGTGCGTTAACGCCACTATGGCTTATTCCATCTCAAAAAGCGATAGGCACCGAATTTTTATTGAACACGTATCGTCGGTCTATATAGATTCGGGTGATATTGATCGCGGATGATATACAGAATCTAACTTTTTGATACTATAAAATCAACGTTCTGCAAAATTAATGAATCTACAAAGAAATATATCGGACGATTTGTCGGAACACAAAGTATTTTTAAGTCAAGCTCTGAGACTTTAGTATAGTAAATTTATTATTATATATATATAAATTCAAACATCTTTTGAATTTAGAAATGAAATAAATGTATAAATATTCCATGAATTCAATAACGTTAAAATGTACCTCTACTTGAGATATACATTGTCTATAACATAAGTCACAGTTTTGATCAACAGAAACATGTAAATGTTTTAAAATTAGTATAACGATCGAATTATATTTGCGTCGGAATTTGAGACTCAAAATCATTGCGATGTTATTTCTCTCCTCTTTGATTTAATCTCAATGTCAGTGGACGAGAGTTTAGGAATTTCGAGTAGGCCAAATTTTTGGAAAAAATTTAGTTTTTTAAAAATCAAAATAAGAAGAATTGAAAAACAATAATTCTTAAATTAATTTTAAAAAGTATATAAAATATTATATATTTAATTATGTATATTGTACGTATCCAAGAAAAGAAATACAGATTCAAAAAACCTCGTAAAAGATTTTAAGAGATATTTAAAAAATTAAGATATTTTTTTGAATTTTTTTGTTTGAACAATTTGTGTTTAATCTAAATAATATTTTTTATTTACACTACACAACAGATTACTAAAAAAAAATTAATATCTTTCACACGCTATTACAATATCTTTTAAACAATACAGTTGCCTGAAATGTACAAAAAATGATATTTTTCCGACATAAGATTTCTCGACTACAGAGAAAGATATGTTATGGAAAGCATGACGAATCGTGACTCGATGATGATCCAACACGGAATTTGAAGTAAAACTTTATAAATAGCAGCTACGTATTTTGCAAGCAGAAGAGACGCATAGCTCTCTTACGAAAACGAACCAATTATTTACTCACCTATGCATTTACACTTGCCATTACCAAAAATACATACGGTTGGCTACTCACAGAGTCTTAATGTGTATCTTATATGTATATATATATATATATGTATCTCCATCACGCGGAGCTTGATGTGTTACTTATATGTCTTGCACTTGAATTTAAAGCGTTGACATTTAACGCGAGATTTTTTCTTTTTTGAAATATATTTTTTGATTTTGTTCTCCTTGCGAACGCTCATACAGACAACGACACGACTTTGCACACGATATGAAATGAATTTATTTATAATTATATATCAAGATTTCCCAATTTACGCCTGAGATTAGAGCTTAAAATTATTTCAGTACTTTATCCGTCACTCACTATTATACACATATATTTGCATTAGTGCAAAACAGGATAAAGCAACTGCACAAAAGCATTTTTAAAAGCTTGCCATTAAAAATTTTAACATATCTTGTTTGATGTAATTGATTATTTTTGTATCCATGTATTAATGTCAGGATTTGTAAAAAAACTTTATTACTGTTAAAAATTGTAGAATAAATAATTATAGAGAACCAAAAGCATAATTTTTCGTATATAAGAATTCAGCGATCTCTTGCGAACTTTGTAATTTCTATTATCACATTTAACTGTCTCAACAATCTGTATTTTTGTTTCTTAATGTATGATGCAAGATATTTTATTAAAATAAACTTTTTAACTACTTATTATTAACTACTTTTAACTATTTTAACTAAATAAATCTTTTTCGTCACAAAATGTTAATTGTGATGCCGTAGTGTGCATTCTTGCTTCAAAGTTTTATCATACATTAATATTGATATTAGCATTGATATGGAAAGCTCAACGAAATTTCATTATGAAGTTTGGTTCTATCGAAATGCATTCACTTACCGCTTTTGCCAACTCCTGGTGCTCCTATCACAGCCACTTTGACTTCGCACAGCGAACTCTTCTTCCTTCTGATGCCTCTAATTGCATTTGACGTCATACTATGAGCATTTGTTACTGCCGAAAAGAAAATTAGACAGGACGTCGTCAAATTATCGTACAAAAAGATATAATTATCCAAGAGAATCTTCAAATGCATATTCATTATCATTTTTTATCATATCTGAAGAATATTTTCAAAACTTAATTACAATTTTAATTTTATATTATGTATTTTTTAGAAAAGAAGTATATTATAGCTCTCTCTCCCTCTCTCCTCTTTCTCTAAAGAAATTGCAGTGTGTAGCAAATTTAATTATTATGCTGTTATTATTGCGATTGTTAACAATTATTATAATTATTATTATTATTATTATCAATATTATAAATTAAAAATTTATATGCTTGTGTTAGAAAATTAATTATTTTTGAGAAGATTATTTGCGTATTCCTCACTTATTGTGAAACTTCATCGCGCGGAACTAACGCTCCGTTGTTTTGAGTTATCGAGACACGGTCCATTTACCGAATGTTCCATTTCCTCTATAGCGCAATAAAAAAAAGCGAAGATTTTTACAGCACTTCGTGGCATCCGCCGCTTGTTTCTCTTTGGGCGCGTGTTTGAATAAGTCGTGCTATACACTTCGGAAGAGGAAGGGAGCGGCAAAGAACGCTAGTAGAGAGATGTAGAAAGGGAGAGAGAAAGATAGAGCCAGGAACGCAAGGAAGAGAAGGTAAGATGTGACGGGTACATTAATAGAACGGTTTGCACGCACATGTCCCGTGGAATCTTAAGAATTTCTCTTCGACTGTCTAACAATGTACCGGGGTTACGAATATCGGGTACGTGATTGCGATAGTGTGGTTTGTTACGAAATTTTCATGTAATCTCGCGTCAGTGATGTAGACTCGACACCGTTCATAATCGAGTTTATTAAAGTTTAGTGACTTACCAGGGATCTCTATTTAATAATAACATGTCGTTAATCTATTGTATACAAACAATTAATAAATCTGCGAGTAATAAATCGACTTTGTGCGCGAGCGAAATCAAGTGCTCTTCTATTAATTGTTAAAGCATTAACAATGCGTCTGCATTATGATGTATTTACCGACACACCTTTTTAAATATATGCACGTTAACGGGTCTCTTGGAGCATTTTACTGCATAACAAAGTAGCCGCGATCATATAGCGTAGATATAAATAGACGCTGCTATAAGAACGTAAAAATATATAAACCTAATATAAGTAGAGCATATCTAATATAAGTAGACAATATTTAATATAGCAAATACAGCCTCTTTTCGTCAAGAAATATTTTCTCTTTTTTATTGCATGTAACAGAAAAAAATATTTTTTTATAATGTTTAAGAATTATAATGTTTTAAGAGTGTAGACTATCGTGTAAAATCGTGCATTAATCTCGTATAATATATGTATTATTGTAATAATATTGCAAGTTTTAAAAAAATCTATATTTGATAAAAACTTTGCATCGTGTACAAATATATATATGATTATCGATGCACAATAATTTAGTCGAGAGAAAAGCTAGAAATGTACACCAACTATTTTGTATATCAACAGAATATATAAAAAGAAATAATACTATTTCTTTATATACAACTATATATAATATACGCGCATAAAGAATATAAATAATTTGACTGTAACTTACCACTATACACCAATATTGTTTTATTGTCCTCTTTTATACGCTATCTATCGATTCATATCACGATCGAACAATTTGCCGAATAACGAATGTTATAAGTTAGGAATGTATAATTGGGGTTTGCGAGTGTGAAATATAAAGTGTCTCTATCGAAGAATTATTTAATTAATTTTGCAGTCAAAAATTAAAAAATCGAATGCGACGCAAAGGTGTGTCTTTGACAATCGAGCATAGTACTCTTGTATTTTATTTTTCGCCGGATTGCACAATCAAATCATATGGAGATGAGAAAAGATATAATTTGACTGATGATCGCGCGTGTGCCACGTGGACTGATTATGAGTCAAACGTTTCGTTTGAATTCGCGATTTGAACCGCCGTGGCTCTTGGTCTCGGCGCGACTGTCTCGCCCTATTCTCTTCTGGCAACTCGCGAGACCCGCCGGTTCCCTTATTGCTCTTAAGCCACGCGGTATCCGCTTCCGGTACAGATGTGCGCGCAGACGAAGGTCGAGATTCGAAACGGTTGATGTCCCCGAAGCGCCGTGACGCGCCGTCTTTACGTCTTGATAAAATTGGAACAGATATACACGTCGTGGCATGATTCAAAATGAGAAATCAGAATGTAACCGGTATTTTTTAAGAAACGCGGAAGCTTCGCCAAACGCTGATTAAATTACAATTAGTGACAATTACAAAAATTACACCTGGTAATCTATGCGATGGAATAATATATACAATATGTATTTATATAGCATTCTTTGAAAATATGTTTGTTATTCTTTTGCAAAGATTCATGAATAGCGAATAAAAATCTAATGCTAGATACAAAGACATTCAAGATTTTTTTTTCAAGTTTTTGAGTGGCTAATGATGTCGCTTTTTTGAGCATAATAATTTCTGTTAAATAATAAAATTATTGATGCATATATAAAGCCCAAGATAAATGTCATAATACAGCTTTATAGGTGGTCGTATTTTATTATGTTATTAAAGACACAAGGAAAAAAAAAATTATAGGTTTACTCCAATATGACAAATAACAAAAAGTGTTTTAATAAGAATATAAGAATCACCGTTGCTATGTAAATTGCAAAATATTGCTGTACAACCGTTGATAACTTAACAATTTGATATGATATTAAAATTATTTTCATGTTACTACAGAGTAAAACCAAAGATACGGTTTTCTACGTTTATCGACAGCCTTTACTGCAATGGATACAATTCGTTCGCTTAGAGGAGCCACGTGTTGGTAGACTTGAAAATTTCCTCCTTTCCGACTTCATCGATCTGCTCTCGGTGTCGTCTCGAAGCTTCTGGACAACCACCAAAGAACCAGTTTACAATTCGCAACAGAACTGGTTTTGCTCGATCTAAATAACAAACCATTTAATTATAATCGAAAGTTTCCCAAAATTAATTTACATCCATTTGCCATAATAATTATAATAATTGATCATACAATATCAATTTAATATTCTCAATATACATTTAAGTATTTAATGTTTGAACGAATTATTTTTGTGTATTATTATAAAAAGTCGTCAAAGCACAAGGATCTATTATAAATGTAATAATTTTTTAGCTATCAATTAATTTGTTTTAAAGTATCAAGTACTCTCTTCTCTGATATATATAACTTGAACTATATATATAAATTTTTTTATTAAAAAAATTGTATTGCACTCAATTATAATATGTACTCATAATAATCAAGGAATTCTCGGAATCCTAAATGATACTATTTATATTATAAAGAAGGAAGAAAAAAACTCTTATGAAAAAATTCATATTAGAAATTACGAAGAAAATTATCAATTTTGCAGTTTATAATTATTATACAATATACCTACTAATATTTTTTCAAACCAAAATAATATGGTAAGATCTATAATTTATAATGTAAAAGATTATCTTGTGTTTTTTAGAAGCACGATAAAGTTATATGACCACAAAACGCGAATTATGTGAAAGATTTCGAAAAGAAATCGACGGTTTTTTTTTCGTGATCTATCACATAACTCGCGTTTTTTGGAGATTTCTCCTATACATAAAAATTATCATAATTTCTATTATGCAATATATACACACGCGAAATATAAATTATACCGTAACGAGAATCTGCTATTTGCCCGTCTATAATTCTTGTCATGCAATTTTTCCTGGATTTATGTTGGCAGTCATCTGCAACTTTATCGTGCTTCTAAAAAACACAAGATAATCTTTTACATAATAAATTATAGATCTTACCATATTATTTTGATTTGTAAAAATATTAATATGTATATTGTATAATAATTATAAACCGCAAAATTGATAATTTTCTTTGTAATTCCTATATGAATTTTTTCGTAAGGGTTTTTTTCTACCTGTTTCGTTATTGATAAATAATTACTATTGTAATTACAATCTCGATAATCATTATCTTCGCATATTGGTTTATATTCGATGTCTCTTTTATTAATAATTTCTGGAACCGTGCTGGGACTTCCTTTTTGAAACGAAGAAGATTCTATTTCCTACAATAAAAATTCGTGTTAGAAATAAATATGTGTATTGTAATATAAACTAATATGTTTCTCTGCGTGTAGTTATATTAAAAAATATGATATAAAAAATAATGAATTATGTGGATGTTTTTTTATGCTGATTAAATGAATTTTTGCTTTTGATGACATAATTTAATAAATCTGCAGAGAGAGAGAGAGAGAGAGAGAGAGAGAGAGAGAGAGAGAGGTTCTTTACTAACAATTCATTTTAATTTAATATTAATATTTTAAATATTTTTATTGATATTCTTACAGTATTTTCTGCAGCATAGTCTTTATGATTTCTAATGAATTTTTCTTGTTGCAGATTAATACTATCGTTCATCCTATTATCTGACATGTTGCGTATCGTAATCTTTTTTGGAGAAGTATCATGCAAAGTTATTACATTTTTCTTTTCGTATTTCTCATCGATTATCTCCATCTGTCGCAAGCTATCGCTGTAACTACTGATATTTTCATCTTTATCTCATACATATTTTATAATATCATTATTACTTTACTATTTTAATTACTTCGTATAATTACATAAATATTCTAAAATCAAATTTATCCCCGGAATTTGCGATATGTTTAATTCATTGTATAACATTTGAATGAACCGCATATAATTAAAAACATATGTTAAAATCTTATAAATTTTTATGTATAAGAACATAAGTATTGTCAATAAAGAAGATACGTTTGATCAAATTGCCTGCTTGATCGTTTGCACTTTTTATCGTGTATCGGTTAAACGATATTTTGGAGACGATATATAAATGTAAGAGGTCGAGCGTGCGGTTTGACAACAACATATGTCTTTCTTTTTGAAAATGTTCCTCGATGGTTGATGAGCCGGAATAATTTCATAAAATTCTGGTTATTAATGTTTTTAAATAATGCATTCAATCAGATATACAGACATACATGACTGACCCTGTCGTTGCACCGGGTTCTGACGATATATCCTTGAAGGTTGCATTTTGATGATGACGATGATTGCCTCGTGGATGACGCTCGTGTTTCTCTTCGGTGCTGTGATTTGTGTAAGATTTCCTCTTTTCGTATTTACTACGAGATTTTTATATTTATTAAGATTTTAAAACATTAATATATGCAGCTTATTAAATATTTGCACAATGAAACCGTGCTCGATGCAGGTGCATATATCATTTTTTTATAAGCTAATTTTGTAAATAAGAACACATACACAGAAGTATCACACAGAAGATCTATACCAAAATATAACTGACCTCACTAATTTATAATTACTGTCACCAATATCTATTTTGTCGATGTATCTCTGTCCATGATTCTTTGTATTTTCTTTGCATACTTTTCGGTATAGTTCTTGTATTTTTGGCTCTTTATCTTCATCTTGCTCTTTTACCTTTATTTTTTCGTATTCAGTTTCAATCTCAGTTAACGCATATTTCAATCCATTTGCAACAAGATCTATCAAAGCGCAACATGCTTTCCGAGCATCTAAATAATCATGTTTATTCTTTTAAATAAAATACAATATATAAATATATAAAATTTATATTTGTTTTCTAAATAT
>NW_021848825.1:3077461-3100660 GCF_003651465.1 Formica exsecta | reverse complement strand
AAAATTCAACATAATTGTTTTATTCTTTTTTTTTAAATTTAGTAAACAAGAAAAAAATAATTTTAAAATTTCTAAAATTTATTAAAACAACATTTTCTCTTTTTAATTACACAATAAAATATATTATAACTATTTAAAAAGAGAGAGAGAAAGAAAGACAAAAAATTTTACTAATAAATTATTCTTTTTTTTTAAATTTAGTAAACAAGAAAAAAATAATTTTAAAATTTCTAAAATTTATTATAAAAACATTTTCTCTTTTTAATTACACAATAAAATATATTATAACTATTTAAAAAGAGAGAGAGAAAGAAAGACAAAAAATTTTGCTACTAATAAAAAATAAACAAAAATGATGTTTAATATTTTAATGAGAAATTTAGAATAAGATAATATTCTTGTAAGGTGATATTACATAAATCCTAAATTATATTCAAAAGTCAATCAAAGACCATAAGCGACGCATAAAAGTTCTCTTTCTCTCTCCTTTCACTCGATTTTTTTCTCTTTACTACTCACACATGCGTGACTTGGGCACGTAATACAAAAGGACGCTACACAACATTAACACGATTAACGAGAGGCGCTTCAGGTAAGTGATCCACTCAAGTACGCTGAATTTCTCGTCAAAATAACCTGACGAGTAAAGGAGGAAGTCATTTGGACGACGAGAGGATGTTACTTTCTCTTACCGTATCCATTATAAGATTTGGTAGACACGCATTGCATAGCAAGCGCGATGATAAACACTACGAATTTCATGGTCGACGAAAGATGCAATTTTTTAAGTATTATTTTCCATGTTCCAATTTCTCTCATTAATTTTACGATATTCCAGGAAAAGAAAAAAAGAAAGAGGATTTTGAGTGACACACGTGCATTCTGAAGCAATGTCCATCACGACGTAAGAGACAGTTTCACTTCGTTTTGAGCATTTATGTCAAACTCATTATGCCTTAATTTCGCTTGGTAACCATAATAACTAATATAACGATAAGGCAATTTATGAGCTCTGTTACACGGCACCCTTAATCGGGTTTAATAACATCCGTAGTTTTAAAACCAAGCCAATCACAGCTATTCCTCTGAAGAATGGAATGACTGTGATTGGCCAGCCTTAGAACTACGGATGTTATTAAATCCGATTAAGGGTGATGTGTAAACGTAGTCATTGATTATTATTTCTACGAGATTTTCGCTTTGTAATTATACTGACATGTCGCGTAAAGAAATAGTGACACGTGTAAGATTTACATCTTAATTTTTTATTACGCTCTGAGAACTTTACAATATAATACAAAGGAAACATGTCATATGTATCGACCGTCTTTACTACAATCTAACGAGGGTGGGTTACACGCACACGTAAACGTACGAGAAAATTATTTCGTACAAATCGGCGCGATAGGTTGAAAGCACAGCGTGCGCAAGCGGGGACTCGCACTACTCGCTAAATAGTGCCTCTATAAAGCAACGTCGCTTCGTAATTTTCGTAACTACCCGAAGACTAAAATCTCCACATAATTCGACCAAATAAGAAGCGACATATCGAGCTATTTAACAATAAGTAAGAACACAACTTAAAAATATATTATTATCTTTTACGAAATACTGTTTAATTCGGTATACATAAATTCTAAAGTAAGACAAACCGATAAGGACATTCGCTAAACGCTCGTCCTTGTCGGCTAGTCCAGAAAGACTGCCCAACGAGTCCATATAGTTGCCTGTCAATTTAATAGCAAAAAAAAAAATACTGTACGCTCACATTCGAGCGACGAATTCTATTGCCACGAAGAGTCAATCTCGTGAGTTTTAAGTCTTAAAACTACGATATAATTCTTATCAATAATCATCTCGCATTACAACTTTTGCTAAACGTAGATTGCTCTTTTAAATATCGGGGCAAATGCCAGTGTTTGCTGGATTAAGTGAACTCATGCATAATAACGTATGCTAACGTAAATAATGTAATATTATATAATAAAATAAAACGGAGTAATAATGATAAAATCATTAATAGTAATAATAATATAATAGTAAATAATAGTAATGTGAATCACATACGCGCGTACACGTAACCATTGGCGAAAAAAATGATGTTATCTTATTTGTACCAAGATAACCTTGTGATATGTATTTTCGCTCATTTGGCACCTCGTAAAAAATACTCGAGGGCAAGAGATTGGGCTGTCATGAATTACTTCATCCACAAATGATTTATTATTCAATAAAGCTGTGCGGTTATCTTGATGCTACCAACAATATTACGTTGAGTAATATTCGCATATATACCGAAGATTTGTCGTTATTTACGTTCGTAACCGGTGCGCGTACACGCGTACAACATACTAATAAACGACTTTATACAATGGCAGATAAATTGATGAGCGGAACAAGGATGATGATGACGATGAATTGCTCCATCGAACCTATAAGTTGAAGTCTTAACGCAGTTAAAAACGCTTAATTTGAAACTAATATCTTTCGATCTATAATTTTATCAAAATCACCGATCAAGCTAACACATTCTCGAAATATATTATTTAAAGGCGTATCATTAGATATAATCATTAAAACAAATACAATAGATTATCAAAAATTATTGTCACCAGAGTTCAGAAAAGTGATTATTGATCTAAAACACATGATCGACTTCAAGGTTTGATGGTTCGCAAGAGGAATAATCGAATCAATATAACGAAGATGCGGAAGTTCTCATTTTTACGCAAAATGTTTCGCCTTCATTTTGTTGACAGCATTCGTGAGGTGGGTCATCTCGGTGTTGAGTTGAGAAATCAGATCCTCCAGTCTATCAACGCTATCGAGGACTTCGACGCGTTGCGTATGCGGATTGTATCTGACCTCGAACGGTCGACTCATGGTAGCCACCTGCGAGAGAAACCAAGACTCGTGACTAAGCTCGTTTACTCAAATAAGAAATTACAGTCACCGGAATAGAATTGCTTATATTTATCAATGATTACTTCCTTCTTGTACAAAAAATAATTATGAGAAACTAAAGATATTTAACATCAAGGATATTCACGAATATAACATCAAGGATATTGAAGAATACAAAAAAGGAAAATTATTTCGAATTCTTCAGTTAATTGGTTTCGTTATTTTCAAACTAATTAATAATGTGTAGTAATAAAATTAGAGCAAGTTTTGAAAAATTGCAGAAAGTAGATCAAAACTCATTCCATGAATAATACTGAGCAGACAACCATTTGAATGCATGATGGAAATAATTAACGCGCTTACCCAGCGACGGAATTTCTCCTTGGCATCATCAAAGCTTTCGGCTACGTAATATATCGGCTGATATTCCTGATCTTGATATTTCTGAAGAGCGGTGGTTGACGGATCAAATGATCGGTGCTCACATTTATCGCTTAACGCATGCAGGAGTTCGCCATAGGCCGACAACAAACCAGCACCGTAAGCTTTGATTTCAGTGCCTTCCTTGCAGAGACCGAACTCGATCGTGAACCAATAGATGGTCGACAATTTCTCGATTTCCTCATCCGAAGCACCGAGGGACGCCAGACCGATCTCTTGCGAGAATTGAGCAAAACTAGGATCAGCCAGAAGCGGCATATGGCCCAAGAGCTCATGGATGCAGTCTCTGTAAATAAAAACAAAACGAACTTGAAGATTTACGTCACGTACTCAAATCGAAATTTGACGTTCCGCGTTTAAATTTATCATTTATGTTCATTTTAAATACATGAAGATTCTTGATATACAATTTGTTGCAATAATTCAATAATGCTCAATTTAGCTGCCAGATTTTAACTAAATCATTAAATAAGTTGGACGTGCTAAAGTCATTTAAAATACGTCGCTAGATAAATGGCGCGAATCAAATTGAAACTCCAGGGAGCCATTCTATTCTTACAATCTGCAGAGCTATCGACAGTCCCTGAAAATCGAACTGTAACGCGACTCGCTACGCGGAGGAACGATTTCGTAACTGCGGAACTGAGTTATCAACGCCATCGCGTCGTTAAAAGCCAATTAGAGTTCCATTACGAGCTTAGAGAGGCGCGGTAATTCTATTATCATCGTTCTCTATGTACCCGGTGCAGGCTCCCGTCATAACGCAATATCGATTGCCTTGTAGTTTGACACGAAGAGGCAACTGTGACATGGACCTGGAGCGACCTTTATAATGTACGATTTTTAAGATGCACTGCAGCTTTGCTCCCTCGCATGACATTTTATCAAGTCTCAATATATCCTGTGCAATATTCTCTTTGTGCTTTGTATAACACATATATCATAAAAATTTATAAAATGATTTGTAAAATAATACATGTGCGTAATATATTCGAATGCAATCATCATCTCTTGAATGAATAATATAATTATATACATAATTTTTAGACGAAAGTTTTTGATATGCTATGCTAGCGAAAGTAAGAGATAAAAAATTTTGAAAAACTTACGGCTCGGGAGTGTGATACGGGCTATTAATATGACGGATGTATTGGGTGCTTTGGAATATCCTGAAGGCAAGGCTGGACAAGAAGTCGCGCGCTGTCAAGAGACCGGCGGCCGGTCGAAGAGTGAATCCTGTGCTTTTCTTGAGGAAATCGCTGACCTCCTGCAGCTGCGGTATACGATGAGGCTCAAAGATCCTCTCTTCCTGCAGTTTCTTGAAAACCCTCTGATATTCCACGCATGCATGCTTCGGCACTAGATCCAGCACGGTGATAAAAACGCGCGACCAAGTCTCGTTCTCCGTCTCGGTGTAAGGAATGCTGGGTATCGGATCGCCGTACTTGTAAGCGAAAGCAATTTCGGCAATGACCTTGCGACGAGCGCGATACTCCTTGTCGGCGAAGCCCGGGTGACTCATGTCGAGATCCGGCTCGTACTTGGTCATTAGATGATTGCAATTGTCGAGCTCGGAAGCGTGACGGGGGAACCAGGGATCTTTGATGCTAACGGAATTGTCGGCAAGCAGGGTCACGCCGTCCAAGGCCGAGCTTTGTCGCAGATTTCTAATCAGCTGAAGCAGACTCTGCTTGCTCATGTCAATCTTGACCAAGACTTCAAACTGCAAACCCTCCTTCTTTGAAGGTCGCGACTCGACATGCGTGATTATGCCCTTGAAATTTTCGATTGTCTTCAAAATCCTGCCCAAAGAACCAATGCCTTCTCGCAGTCTCAGCACCAACGCTGCTTTCTGCACGCCCTGCTCACTCTCCGGAGACTCCGCTATGGTCTTCGCAAGTACTATTTCCTCCTCGGTTAATCCGGAATCTACGGAAAATCAGTCTAGTTACGCTTAATGATTCCATTAGAAGAAATTTTTTTAACTCATTATCTTTCTGAATTTTTTTAAAGATTCTCGTCACGCTAAGTGACATCGTTTTAACATACGAGGGAACGTGGCCATTTTACACGATACATAAAATAAAAAAGTGCTCGTCGCGTAAATTCGACCATAAAACTTTCCGGGAACGACTCTTTTCGGGCGTAACTTCTCGCGAATACCCTAAGTGACTTCCGCGGACGGTGATAATCGGGCAATTCAAAGTCCATTTCCTCATAGCGCCTTATCGTCGCGTCGGAAACGGCACCGTTTCTACTCGGCCGCGGGGGTGGTGAAAAAGTGGCAAAGTAGCCTTCATTGTCGCGGGCGCGAACGTGCCGGCGAGATGGGAAGCAACGCGAAAAGGAATAACCGTGTTACACATTTTTACGCGAGCTCGCTTGCGGGATCTCGAGAAAGAGTCTGCCCCGGTAATACGATTCTAAATGCACAAAGCAGCTTCAGAAGGCGTGGGCGGCTTGGAAAGAGATGGAAAGAGCTCGCGGACGTAATTTACCCCAAGTGTCGGCCGAGCACTCGTCCCGTATGCCGTCGACAATAGCGACCGTTTCACCCTCCATTTACCGCCCTATCCTATCCACCGTACACTATGCGCTTATTTTCTTCACTTATTTCCTGTTTCACTTATTTATATAATAGCACAACATGATATATTTCGCGACGCGAAAACTAGAAATGACCGATTACTATCAGAGGAAACTATCAAAAGACGCACTTACCGTCATCATCGTCTTCATCTGGCTTTCCATCGCTATCCGAAGCCTCCGCTTTCGCTTCTGGAAATTACAAGTGAATTCGTGCTCATGCCATATGCAACATTTATGAAAAAAGTCGTATTATCTTGGATAGACTTGGCGGCAAATGCATTTGACAGTTCGATTCGTTCAATTTCATATCGTAATATAAGTATATTTCATAAATATACGCGAGTATTGTCACATTAGATAAAATTGTCGTATATTAATACAACATGTCTTATATAAATGTATCTCACGCTCCAGTTATCCAAAGATCGTTATAATTTATGCGCAACATCTATGTACAAACCTTCCTTCTTTGCTGCGCAAATTAACGACTCTACTTGTTCGTCGTCACTTGATGAAACATCAACATAATGCTCTCCTTGTCCCTGTTGCTCCTGAGTACAAGTGATTGTCTGATCGGCATTCGTGTCTGTCCAATCGAACAAAGAAACGTGTCATGCAACATCGATATACACACATGTATTTTCGCGTTATTTTTATATAATAAAATGTCACACCGATAAAATTTCATATTATTTATGTGTAAAAAACATTGACACATATTAATCTCTTAAATATTAAACATCCACATATCTGTATTACAAGCACACATACTTGCATAAATAAAATAATCTTTTAGATAGTAAATCAAACACATCTGATACTGTGCAAAGTAGATAAAGTACTTTTTATCCATTTTTTATACATACTTCTCTGTCTTTTTCTCAAACTAATACATTAATAATACGATGATAAAAATTATACATAATTTTAAAAACATGTACCAAGCCAAAAAATATTCGCAAGACTCACCATTAGCTCGTTGTCGAGCTTCCTCGAGTACGCTTTGCTTCGTCTGCTTGACGACCAACGTCTCAAAGCGAGCATCGTCTACGAGGGAACGTCTTCGCGCTGGATATCCGTTCTGGAAATATAAATAAAGAGAATGCAATTTATATAAAATTTATATAAAACTGTCATATAAGAGTGCGTCAGTAACAGCATCGATTGCTGAGACAGCAATGTTTCTGTATCACTTCTGTACAACCAAATTCTAGAATTTTATTTATATATGATAGAATTATTTTTGTTCTGTTGCATTTTACTATTCACGCACAAGCAATTACAAATTTGACTTAGAACTTTAAAGGACGGATATCCTCTCGCCTTAACTAGCTAGGTTTCACTTTCCGCTGTTCATGGCTACCTTTGACATGAATTCCGGCACGGAAATCTTGCTTGTCAGCTCGATCGAAGAGCGGTGGTTGACGGATCAAATGATCGGTGCTCACATTTATCGCTTAACGCATGCAGGAGTTCGCCATAGGCCGACAACAAACCAGCACCGTAAGCTTTGATTTCAGTGCCTTCCTTGCAGAGACCGAACTCGATCGTGAACCAATAGATGGTCGACAATTTCTCGATTTCCTCATCCGAAGCACCGAGGGACGCCAGACCGATCTCTTGCGAGAATTGAGCAAAACTAGGATCAGCCAGAAGCGGCATATGGCCCAAGAGCTCATGGATGCAGTCTCTGTAAATAAAAACAAAACGAACTTGAAGATTTACGTCACGTACTCAAATCGAAATTTGACGTTCCGCGTTTAAATTTATCATTTATGTTCATTTTAAATACATGAAGATTCTTGATATACAATTTGTTGCAATAATTCAATAATGCTCAATTTAGCTGCCAGATTTTAACTAAATCATTAAATAAGTTGGACGTGCTAAAGTCATTTAAAATACGTCGCTAGATAAATGGCGCGAATCAAATTGAAACTCCAGGGAGCCATTCTATTCTTACAATCTGCAGAGCTATCGACAGTCCCTGAAAATCGAACTGTAACGCGACTCGCTACGCGGAGGAACGATTTCGTAACTGCGGAACTGAGTTATCAACGCCATCGCGTCGTTAAAAGCCAATTAGAGTTCCATTACGAGCTTAGAGAGGCGCGGTAATTCTATTATCATCGTTCTCTATGTACCCGGTGCAGGCTCCCGTCATAACGCAATATCGATTGCCTTGTAGTTTGACACGAAGAGGCAACTGTGACATGGACCTGGAGCGACCTTTATAATGTACGATTTTTAAGATGCACTGCAGCTTTGCTCCCTCGCATGACATTTTATCAAGTCTCAATATATCCTGTGCAATATTCTCTTTGTGCTTTGTATAACACATATATCATAAAAATTTATAAAATGATTTGTAAAATAATACATGTGCGTAATATATTCGAATGCAATCATCATCTCTTGAATGAATAATATAATTATATACATAATTTTTAGACGAAAGTTTTTGATATGCTATGCTAGCGAAAGTAAGAGATAAAAAATTTTGAAAAACTTACGGCTCGGGAGTGTGATACGGGCTATTAATATGACGGATGTATTGGGTGCTTTGGAATATCCTGAAGGCAAGGCTGGACAAGAAGTCGCGCGCTGTCAAGAGACCGGCGGCCGGTCGAAGAGTGAATCCTGTGCTTTTCTTGAGGAAATCGCTGACCTCCTGCAGCTGCGGTATACGATGAGGCTCAAAGATCCTCTCTTCCTGCAGTTTCTTGAAAACCCTCTGATATTCCACGCATGCATGCTTCGGCACTAGATCCAGCACGGTGATAAAAACGCGCGACCAAGTCTCGTTCTCCGTCTCGGTGTAAGGAATGCTGGGTATCGGATCGCCGTACTTGTAAGCGAAAGCAATTTCGGCAATGACCTTGCGACGAGCGCGATACTCCTTGTCGGCGAAGCCCGGGTGACTCATGTCGAGATCCGGCTCGTACTTGGTCATTAGATGATTGCAATTGTCGAGCTCGGAAGCGTGACGGGGGAACCAGGGATCTTTGATGCTAACGGAATTGTCGGCAAGCAGGGTCACGCCGTCCAAGGCCGAGCTTTGTCGCAGATTTCTAATCAGCTGAAGCAGACTCTGCTTGCTCATGTCAATCTTGACCAAGACTTCAAACTGCAAACCCTCCTTCTTTGAAGGTCGCGACTCGACATGCGTGATTATGCCCTTGAAATTTTCGATTGTCTTCAAAATCCTGCCCAAAGAACCAATGCCTTCTCGCAGTCTCAGCACCAACGCTGCTTTCTGCACGCCCTGCTCACTCTCCGGAGACTCCGCTATGGTCTTCGCAAGTACTATTTCCTCCTCGGTTAATCCGGAATCTACGGAAAATCAGTCTAGTTACGCTTAATGATTCCATTAGAAGAAATTTTTTTAACTCATTATCTTTCTGAATTTTTTTAAAGATTCTCGTCACGCTAAGTGACATCGTTTTAACATACGAGGGAACGTGGCCATTTTACACGATACATAAAATAAAAAAGTGCTCGTCGCGTAAATTCGACCATAAAACTTTCCGGGAACGACTCTTTTCGGGCGTAACTTCTCGCGAATACCCTAAGTGACTTCCGCGGACGGTGATAATCGGGCAATTCAAAGTCCATTTCCTCATAGCGCCTTATCGTCGCGTCGGAAACGGCACCGTTTCTACTCGGCCGCGGGGGTGGTGAAAAAGTGGCAAAGTAGCCTTCATTGTCGCGGGCGCGAACGTGCCGGCGAGATGGGAAGCAACGCGAAAAGGAATAACCGTGTTACACATTTTTACGCGAGCTCGCTTGCGGGATCTCGAGAAAGAGTCTGCCCCGGTAATACGATTCTAAATGCACAAAGCAGCTTCAGAAGGCGTGGGCGGCTTGGAAAGAGATGGAAAGAGCTCGCGGACGTAATTTACCCCAAGTGTCGGCCGAGCACTCGTCCCGTATGCCGTCGACAATAGCGACCGTTTCACCCTCCATTTACCGTCCTATCCTATCCACCGTACATCATGCGCTTATTTTCTTCACTTATTTCTTGTTTCACTTATTTATATAATAGCACAACATGATATTTCGCGACGCGAAAACTAGAAATGACCAATTACTATCAGAGGAAACTATCAAAAGACGCACTTACCGTCATCATCGTCTTCATCTGGCTTTCTCCTCGGTTAATCCGGAATCTACGGAAAATCAGTCTAGTTACGCTTAATGATTCCATTAGAAGAAATTTTTTTAACTCATTATCTTTCTGAATTTTTTTAAAGATTCTCGTCACGCTAAGTGACATCGTTTTAACATACGAGGGAACGTGGCCATTTTACACGATACATAAAATAAAAAAGTGCTCGTCGCGTAAATTCGACCATAAAACTTTCCGGGAACGACTCTTTTCGGGCGTAACTTCTCGCGAATACCCTAAGTGACTTCCGCGGACGGTGATAATCGGGCAATTCAAAGTCCATTTCCTCATAGCGCCTTATCGTCGCGTCGGAAACGGCACCGTTTCTACTCGGCCGCGGGGGTGGTGAAAAAGTGGCAAAGTAGCCTTCATTGTCGCGGGCGCGAACGTGCCGGCGAGATGGGAAGCAACGCGAAAAGGAATAACCGTGTTACACATTTTTACGCGAGCTCGCTTGCGGGATCTCGAGAAAGAGTCTGCCCCGGTAATACGATTCTAAATGCACAAAGCAGCTTCAGAAGGCGTGGGCGGCTTGGAAAGAGATGGAAAGAGCTCGCGGACGTAATTTACCCCAAGTGTCGGCCGAGCACTCGTCCCGTATGCCGTCGACAATAGCGACCGTTTCACCCTCCATTTACCGCCCTATCCTATCCACCGTACACTATGCGCTTATTTTCTTCACTTATTTCCTGTTTCACTTATTTATATAATAGCACAACATGATATATTTCGCGACGCGAAAACTAGAAATGACCGATTACTATCAGAGGAAACTATCAAAAGACGCACTTACCGTCATCATCGTCTTCATCTGGCTTTCCATCGCTATCCGAAGCCTCCGCTTTCGCTTCTGGAAATTACAAGTGAATTCGTGCTCATGCCATATGCAACATTTATGAAAAAAGTCGTATTATCTTGGATAGACTTGGCGGCAAATGCATTTGACAGTTCGATTCGTTCAATTTCATATCGTAATATAAGTATATTTCATAAATATACGCGAGTATTGTCACATTAGATAAAATTGTCGTATATTAATACAACATGTCTTATATAAATGTATCTCACGCTCCAGTTATCCAAAGATCGTTATAATTTATGCGCAACATCTATGTACAAACCTTCCTTCTTTGCTGCGCAAATTAACGACTCTACTTGTTCGTCGTCACTTGATGAAACATCAACATAATGCTCTCCTTGTCCCTGTTGCTCCTGAGTACAAGTGATTGTCTGATCGGCATTCGTGTCTGTCCAATCGAACAAAGAAACGTGTCATGCAACATCGATATACACACATGTATTTTCGCGTTATTTTTATATAATAAAATGTCACACCGATAAAATTTCATATTATTTATGTGTAAAAAACATTGACACATATTAATCTCTTAAATATTAAACATCCACATATCTGTATTACAAGCACACATACTTGCATAAATAAAATAATCTTTTAGATAGTAAATCAAACACATCTGATACTGTGCAAAGTAGATAAAGTACTTTTTATCCATTTTTTATACATACTTCTCTGTCTTTTTCTCAAACTAATACATTAATAATACGATGATAAAAATTATACATAATTTTAAAAACATGTACCAAGCCAAAAAATATTCGCAAGACTCACCATTAGCTCGTTGTCGAGCTTCCTCGAGTACGCTTTGCTTCGTCTGCTTGACGACCAACGTCTCAAAGCGAGCATCGTCTACGAGGGAACGTCTTCGCGCTGGATATCCGTTCTGGAAATATAAATAAAGAGAATGCAATTTATATAAAATTTATATAAAACTGTCATATAAGAGTGCGTCAGTAACAGCATCGATTGCTGAGACAGCAATGTTTCTGTATCACTTCTGTACAACCAAATTCTAGAATTTTATTTATATATGATAGAATTATTTTTGTTCTGTTGCATTTTACTATTCACGCACAAGCAATTACAAATTTGACTTAGAACTTTAAAGGACGGATATCCTCTCGCCTTAACTAGCTAGGTTTCACTTTCCGCTGTTCATGGCTACCTTTGACATGAATTCCGGCACGGAAATCTTGCTTGTCAGCTCGATCGGGCGTCACTTAAATCGGATAACGAACAAAAGACACGGAAATGAATTTTCGCGATATCCGTCCTGCTGTTGAAGGATCGGAAATGAATTAATTCCGGTAGAAGATGGAGGGATACAAAGGAGCTTGATCTCCTCTTAGTCTTTAAAAATAGATAACATATATAAAATTTTATTTTTTTATTCTCATGAAAAGTGAATATATTTCATATATAATTAAAAACTTTCAAATATTAATATATCTTTTGTTACATCAAAGTGGATTTTTTTTGAAATATTTATTATTATTTCAGGATTTTATTCATCGGAATAAAAGAAACGTTGATCGAATAAAAATGTTCTAAGAGATGAAGATATTCTCATCTTGGCGAAAACGGACAAGCATGCGCTACCAATCATTCAAATTCCTGGCTGTCACGTATCCAACGCCGTGTCAGGGGCCTAGTTGCATTTTCCAGCAAAGTCGTCGGTTGGCATAGTTTAGAATAAGCGTTTAGCAATCCCTTAACAACGCGCTTGAGTCGTGAAGTGGGCCAAGTACTTCGATGGAATGGATGAACGATGACTATGTCGGGAAATTGCGACATGAGAAGATAACACACCGTAGGAACGGCAAATGCGTGACAAATCTCATCTCGATGAGACGATAAAGATTGGAATTAATTAATTCCCGTCGTAAAGCTTGTGCTAAGTTATCAGCCATTCAGCGTGAATTACGACTGTTGTGCATGAAAATGACGAATATACGCAAATATTTGTCGATTAGTCGGTTGAGGTGACGATAAGTCATTTACGGGGATAAAGGATGGAAACTTGACGCGCGACGACAACTCGACGACGCGAATGTCCAACCGAGCAAACGACAGGTACCGTAGGAATGTTGTTTTCGACCTTGTAGAATCGCACGAACATACGGCCGAAGATGCAAAAGAAACTGACCTCGAGTCAACAAGTCGAGTAATTATCCGCTACACGATGATGGAATCGTATTCGAAAACGAACAGGATCTTTCTCTCTTTATCTTTCTCTCTCTTTCGTTCTCAGAGCTTTTTTTAATATCTAATTAACCCTTCGCTGAAAAAAAAGATTTAATATGCATGTATGTGCATGTATAATGTTATAATTAAAACATGTCAAATTTGATTTTACTGTTAGACATAAGTATATGGTTACTGCAATTGACATTGATAAATTAAATCTGTTTACTCTAAATTGACAGTTTAAATTGATATTTAAATATCTATAGGCGTGCAGTTACATGCAACGGGTGGCTTTTTGATTATTTTCCATTAAAAGTTTTGATGTATTTTATTTGTTTATTATGTAAATAAACGTTCTTAATATTTTTTAATGTTTATAACGTAGCAAATATCAAACAATTATAATGTCAATACAACATGTCTTGTATTGGTTTAGCATTAGAATTATGTTTGCATAATTCAACTCGTTACTGCTAAATTAATAGCAAATAGCAGCGCGACAAGTTTGAGAAACAATTAAAAACAGAAACAATTAAGAGCGAATGGAAAAGCGCGTGTTCTGTATGATAAAATATCGGAAATGATTCGAGTATCAATTCAAACGAGAAGTTCATAAAATCACGGCCGAGATACATAATGCGTTACGCACACATAAAAATCCCACCATTAATATAATTCTTCTCACTTCGGCAGAGAGAAAGAGAGAAAGAGAAAGAGACAGGTCATGCGCGATGATTCGGTTAAAACAGCTGGCATTTAAGTAAAGCAATTAGCATAACGGACACGCATATATAGATGCACATGCACGCGAGTCGCATGTGCCAAAGAATCGTGAATGCAACAAGCGTCCGCAATGCGTGTTCTAAGAGATGAAGATATTCTCATCTTGGCGAAAACGGACAAGCATGCGCTACCAATCATTCAAATTCCTGGCTGTCACGTATCCAACGCCGTGTCAGGGGCCTAGTTGCATTTTCCAGCAAAGTCGTCGGTTGGCATAGTTTAGAATAAGCGTTTAGCAATCCCTTAACAACGCGCTTGAGTCGTGAAGTGGGCCAAGTACTTCGATGGAATGGATGAACGATGACTATGTCGGGAAATTGCGACATGAGAAGATAACACACCGTAGGAACGGCAAATGCGTGACAAATCTCATCTCGATGAGACGATAAAGATTGGAATTAATTAATTCCCGTCGTAAAGCTTGTGCTAAGTTATCAGCCATTCAGCGTGAATTACGACTGTTGTGCATGAAAATGACGAATATACGCAAATATTTGTCGATTAGTCGGTTGAGGTGACGATAAGTCATTTACGGGGATAAAGGATGGAAACTTGACGCGCGACGACAACTCGACGACGCGAATGTCCAACCGAGCAAACGACAGGTACCGTAGGAATGTTGTTTTCGACCTTGTAGAATCGCACGAACATACGGCCGAAGATGCAAAAGAAACTGACCTCGAGTCAACAAGTCGAGTAATTATCCGCTACACGATGATGGAATCGTATTCGAAAACGAACAGGATCTTTCTCTCTTTATCTTTCTCTCTCTTTCGTTCTCAGAGCTTTTTTTAATATCTAATTAACCCTTCGCTGAAAAAAAAGGTTTAATATGCATGTATGTGCATGTATAATGTTATAATTAAAACATGTCAAATTTGATTTTACTGTTAGACATAAGTATATGGTTACTGCAATTGACATTGATAAATTAAATCTGTTTACTCTAAATTGACAGTTTAAATTGATATTTAAATATCTATAGGCGTGCAGTTACATGCAACGGGTGGCTTTTTGATTATTTTCCATTAAAAGTTTTGATGTATTTTATTTGTTTATTATGTAAATAAACGTTCTTAATATTTTTTAATGTTTATAACGTAGCAAATATCAAACAATTATAATGTCAATACAACATGTCTTGTATTGGTTTAGCATTAGAATTATGTTTGCATAATTCAACTCGTTACTGCTAAATTAATAGCAAATAGCAGCGCGACAAGTTTGAGAAACAATTAAAAACAGAAACAATTAAGAGCGAATGGAAAAGCGCGTGTTCTGTATGATAAAATATCGGAAATGATTCGAGTATCAATTCAAACGAGAAGTTCATAAAATCACGGCCGAGATACATAATGCGTTACGCACACATAAAAATCCCACCATTAATATAATTCTTCTCACTTCGGCAGAGAGAAAGAGAGAAAGAGAAAGAGACAGGTCATGCGCGATGATTCGGTTGAAACAGCTGGCATTTAAGTAAAGCGATTAGCATAACGGACACGCATATATAGATGCACATGCACGCGAGTCGCATGTGCCAAAGAATCGTGAATGCAACAAGCGTCCGCAACGCGTATGCAGCGAGCCTCCGAAGGCGGATAACGAGTGCACCGTTCAGGGACTCTTTAGCGTCTCTCTCTCTCTCTCTCTCTCTTACTTATGAGCGGCCTGCTTTATATACACAATCACTCCGCTCTATCATATTTATAACATATTCATAATTATCATGTGCAAGACTCAAGGCCGAAGATCGGTTTTGCAACGGTAGCAGCAACAGTAATCTCGATATCGAGAGGGTGCTACCAGATCTCATTATAGATTCACGGAATAAATCCGCAATAATTCTTTCACAGATTCGCGAGTTACTCTAATAGATTCTTTTATAAGCGGTATTTAAGCAATCAATTGTATAGATGTATCGCAAGATGATTGGTTTATATCTCGAGAAAAACTACTTGCGATAATTGATCGTTTGGACTGTATCAAATCAGATCAGCTGTTAAAAATGTAGATAAAAAATTTTCAAGTATACTATAAATTGATTAATTTAAATTCAAGTAATAAATATATAATAAAGATCTTTAGTCATCAAATTAAATTAGTCGAATATCTGAAAAAGAAGTACAAAATAAAATCCGCATTCAAGATCGGTTTACTTTTTATCCCGCATCACTGTTACTCGCGCGATAACTATCGATTTCGCATAACCGATTCTAGATCTGATCCGGTATCTAGACCCGGCGTTCGCGCACGAGTTCTATTGGAATGAGTCAGACGTCAAACAGATAAAAGTCGAAGCTAAAATGGTATTCGAGGCGAAGAGATACATTTAATCGTATGGAATTGAATATATTAAATTCACGCAACTATTATATGCGTTAATATATTTCCAAGATTTATTGTTTAAAACATAGAAAGATATTGCTTGCCGGAATTGAAATCGCCAGATATTCCCGTACATACTTGCTTTGGAAAAATCTAAAAACAAATATTTTTTTTTTTTTGTTTTCAGGATGTCTACAAGTTTTATTGTGTACAATAGATAATATAATCGCGTTTATTTATTCTATAGATAAATCTTTTTTTTTTTTAAATATCTATGTTTTCAAAATACTAATTTTCTATTTTTCTTTCAAATCCGAATTTCACTTATTAGTAAGTTACGCAATGTCTACAAATATATGTGATTTCGGCTCTCAAAATATACGGAGAAAGTATAAGATTGACTAAGTCTTCACACCAAAGTGATGTATCCTCGTATTTATACAGATGGATGCAAAGAATAAATTATACGACGCTTAGAGGAAGTCTTTCTAGGTTCGAAAAGAAAGCACTGACACTAAATTCGCATACAAACCTATTAATTTACTATCTGATCTATCTAATTTACGTCAATTTTAATGTTATATCATATCCAGAACTATTAAATTCTTAAATTATTTGCGGTAACGGTACTTGGTACGCGTAATATCTCATTGCGTTATATATGAATGAAAAATACAACGTTGTAAAAAAACTCCGATTAATAGTCAAACATAAGCGATTTATAAATTGTTTGCGCTAATGGAATTTTTACATCAATAAATCTCGATCGTTCTCCGGAAAGTTATAATCGGGAATGGAAGTAACGATTATGATGTGTCTTTATCACGGTCGTTAAAGAGATAAATGCGCTATCGCATGAAAAATAAAATATCGCGACCTCTTCGATTATGATCTTTCCGCGATCTACAAAACTTTACGTCGTCATTTACAGATACGCGAATGTAACGAAAAAAAGCAATTGACCTCGTAAGAGTACCGATTATAAGTGGTCGCACGGTCTTATTAGAAGCGAGCAGAAACTGAATCGGCCTTGCTATTGTGACATTTGGATAATCCATGTGCGTTAATCACACGCGATGGAAAGCAAAAAGGGAAACGCGGCAACCTCGAAAAAATATCGATTAAAATCCGTTATTGTGCGATTCTACGTTAAAATGTCGTTACGCAAAGACGAGTCCTTGCGAGCTGTAATTTGCAGGCTAGAAGTATATAAATATAGACGAACACGTGTATTATTACAAGATATCATCGACGATTACAACCAATATTACTTACTCGAGAATACCTATGTAAAAACAATCGATAATTACATAGCTATTTGCAGCCGTTTACTTCCAGAGAAAAAATTCGTCATTAATAATTACACTCGAGAGAATACAAACCGCCGTGGAAATTATGCAAATATGATTTTACGCTGTTGCAAAAGATGTAAACATTCGAGAGAGAAAGGGGTTGGTGTGAAAATGATTTTATGCGATGTGCGCAATATTTGACAAGAAGAAAAAACGATATTTGTCTTTCGACGGGTTTCAGACGACAGGAAAGTAAATTCAAGTCGAGAGACTCGCCGGTTTCTCCCGCGCGTCTTCTCGTAGTCAAAAACAGCTGATTTGTGACCAGCTATTTCCTTATATAGTCTCATGAGAATCATGTTTTTTCGACAGATTGAATTTTTCGTGCTCTTTAAGTGCATCTTGATCTTGCGTCAACTGTTTGCGTCTCTTGTTGTCAATTCTCGAACTTATGTAAATTTATGCATACTAGACAAACTGGTCATTGAACGGAAATCGTTGAGATATCATTGCTATGAGATTATTCCTTTCTTATTACAATTTTTTTTTCATTTAATAATAACTGGAATAAAACAAATCTTGATCTCCTTTGGAGCGATAATATGCAACAATTGAAAATAATTGCACTCTAATTTTAATTTATCAATCATTCGACATGAATTTGAATTAAAATCTTTATGTTATAAAATATAAATATGTAAAATATTCATATGTTCTATAATCTTATAAAATATTCATATGTTCTATGTAAATATTTTTTAAGCAGTTTTACCGTTTTTCTGAAGATCTAGATTTTACGAACTTGAAAATGTCAAGATTTAGTATCGGATCGGTTTTAGATTACTGAAACTGTGGATCATTACGATAAATTTTTTAATTAAACCCATAAAAAATGTGACCTCGGCAATTAAATATTCATTAATATTGCGGCAAGGTCATTAACATTTCGTAAACGATAATAATGGAGCGTATGTACTTTCTCTGCACGCGAGGACTCTTCTCCATTTCGCCGGGCCTACGTGAGAATTTCACTTGCTTTGATCGCCAGTTATTAAGATTGAGAAAGAGCCGAAACGACACACATGCACCTTCAAGAAATTTTCTGACGCAATTCTTTTACACATTTCGAGATATATGTACCGTTAGCCAAGAAAATCTAGAGAATATAAGTATAAGAGCAAACATCTCTATGTATAGAAATCGCATAATTTAGTCAGAACGCTTGTAATCGAGAGAGAGACACACTTCTTTGTATTGAATGTAAACTATAAACATAATTTCTTGATACATAATAATTCTATTGCATATATAATAAAGTTCTAACAATTATGCTCATTCGTTAAAACAGGGTTTCAATAAGGATTCCCAAAATGAATAACTGGGATGATTTTCGGTAATCTTTAAACACTTTTATATATAGATGTCAATGATTTAAATGAACGGCTGTGTTCCCGCGCTTGGGCTATCAAGGCATTTTCGATTGAACCTGTTGCTCTCGACATATACATGAATGCAACAATGAAATTATTTTGACAATAGTAAATGTAGAAATTTCTTGCAAATAATTTGTAAGTATCAAATTTTCATCAAACATAATTTTTTAATTAAAGAATATAAATATATCCAAGCAAAAATAAACACACACACATACAAAGTATCTTATATCAAATATTTTATTAAATAAACGTTTTCTTCAACGTTTCTGTATTTATCTACAGCATTAAATTGTATTTTTTTGATAATTCAATGCTATAGATAAATACAAAACCGACACTTGTAACATTTTCATTCCGATTTTTGTAATATTTTTCTTTAATTTTTTAATAGTGTGTGAATTATTTTCGCCAGGTTTAC
Source organism: Formica exsecta (assembly GCF_003651465.1). Lineage (NCBI taxonomy): Eukaryota > Metazoa > Arthropoda > Insecta > Hymenoptera > Formicidae > Formica > Formica exsecta. The sequence continues at coordinate 3,081,255 of NW_021848825.1, read as the reverse complement.
ACATTATTGATACAAGATCAAGGCTTACCTCAATACTGTAAGATTTCTTGATGGCGAACATTTCACGGTTCTTCTGGGCGGCTGCTACTGCCATCATATCTTTCTTGACACTCGTCTTTCCTGACAGATTTCTCTGGTAGCGATTAATATCGGCGGTTTCTCGACTTGACGATCGATCGACTTGAGCGTCTTTCAATCGTCAGTTCTCGACCTGATAGCGCTCACTGATGCGATAAAAGGGGGTTGCAAGTGAGCTCTTCACTGTCGCTCGCGAGAAATTACACGAATAAATTCCTCGTGTTGATTTACGCCACGCGACTTTAATATCCCGATGGTAATGTCCAGCTGCGTCCTCTTCGGTCTCAAACCGTGTTCGGCTGTTACGGTTCGACTACAACAAACGATGAGGACGGTAGCGACAACAAGTCTCCTCTACTACTTAAGTCCGCTTTTAGACAGAGCGTACGAGCGAATGCGTTTACGGGGCGGATTGCCGTCGCATATAAACGTTGCCTCCCTTCACCGCCTGCTAATGCCGGGGTCAGGGGTGCCCCCACCCTATCGTCGTTTCGGGTGGTCCATCGGCAGCAGCCGCCGCCACCACTACTGCCGCCGCCAACGTCGCCGGCGCCGACGTCCCCGGCGCTGCTGTCATTGATGAAGACCACGAGGTGGTTCCTCGTTTGACACTTTCGTAATTCTCACCGGATTTTCGTGAGAGATTGCATTTCTATCATTGAATGATACGGCGCGGAATGTCCCGTTATCGAGACGACGCATTGAGAGAAACTTACGTGAAATCAACCCTGATAAGCAAGAAATTTCTAATCCTACGTGCAAATCGATCGACTCTTTTTAACAAGGAGGGAATCGACTATGTATCAGAGCAAGAATTAATTAATATATATAATTTATTGATATAGTAAATATGCTAAATAATGTTCAATGTGTAATACTTCACATGAAAGATAATGCGGTCTAAGAATTTTAGCGAGAGAATACTATATATATTTTAATAATTAGAATTGGAGTAGTTTGAAGAATATAATTCCCTCGATCTTATATTGCATATGTAATTGAGCAATAAGTCGTGTTTTATATCTTCTGATACAGAGACAAATCCTATAGCAAGCATGCAAGCGCGTGATGTTTCTTGAAACGTGAGTATCACTTTAGGACAAATGATCAAGTTGCCAATATCTTTTTCTGGATGCAAAACCATATTTATAGCTTAAGCTTAAAATACGAGATTTAACATGGCAAAAATTGACATTTCGATAATTTAAAAAAAAAATGCATATTTAAGAATATCGATAAAATGTGTAATTGACAACATCGATGTAACCGATTAAAATGCGTAAAAAAATCTTTAGGTTCTTGCATGATACTTTTAAAATAACATGGCATTTAATTTAATTTTTTAAATAATCATAATTTTTGTTATATACTTGTAAAGACTATTAATTTTTCATTCAATGTTATTTAAATGCAGATAATTTAGGAGTAAAAATAAAAACATTAATCATAAATGTAAAATATTTACATTTTATTAAGATGATAATAAAAAAGGAGACAAAGTGGACATTGAGAGAAAAAATATATATTATCTTTTTTCAATTTAAGTTTTTTGATTATATCGCATATAAATAAAAATAATAAGCACTTTACAAATCAAGAGAGATTTCCATTTCTTCTTTATATCTTAATTTTTGTGCATTAATTCGACATTATACTGCAAAGCTAGCTGTGGAAACAAGTTAAATGGCTGGATTTACCTTGTCTTACATAAACGTAAGTAATTTTTTTTTTTTTTTTTTGCTACTTGACGTGAGTTTTCCTTTAGTTTTGCGCAAATTGTGCCTTAAATGTAAAACCGATCGGTTTCGCGTCGACGTCATCGGAACCTGCTTCTGGCCATTGACGCTTGCGCGATCCCGCATCTCTCACCGATCCTCGGCATTGATTGCGCTGTTCGATCACTTCTGTGCGTCACGCGTTCACGTGCGCACGGACATACGCATGCACGAGTGATCGCTTGTGCACGCAGCCGAGTGATCGTTCGGAGAAAGATCTTCCGAGAGAAAATGCCATGCGTGCGATCGCTTTTTGCGGCTTTCTAAAGACCCGGCTACGTACCAATCCAGCCTCTGTCGCGTGTTCACTGACAATAGTGCTGTGCTCGATGGATTGAGGGATTGTCATGATGAATATTTAACAGCGCCGAGATAGGATCGCCAGCATAATTAAGAACTTGCTCCTTATAATCTGCATAATGGCACGATGTGTACATGAGCGCGCACGCGGAAATACAAAAATGTTGACTTTGCATATTATTGTGCACAGTGTTGCATAACGGAAGTTGGATAGATCCAGAGTCTACGGAAATTTGATTCTTCTTAACTCGCGCGAGATCATTCATTTCAAATGATGATATATCCCTCGAAAAACTTATTAATTGAAATCATTGTGCAAAGTAAAAAATACGATGCTACTATTTGAAACAGGAAGCTATCAGAAAGATATGCCTCGAATATTTAACATATGCATTCGATTCAAAACAGTGAAAAAAAATCGCCGTCAAGATTCGAGAAGAACAATGTACATACTTGGGTATAGACAGATGAATTCGACGAAGTCAATGCGGAAGAGACAATTACAATACTCAGAACTTCCTGATATTTGTCGTTCTGACATTCAAGGTTTTATAATCGACGAAGCCAGGGGCTTACTAAAAAATTAAGTAAAAAAAGACGGACAAAATTTTCGATTAACGGACGATTAATCGTTTTGTCACGATTGCCGATTTATCAGTGCGCTGAAGAAATTTTCCTCGGACGTCATTCATCACGAGTCGCGCCACTTGGAGGCACGAATAGCTGGGAAACTCCCCGAGTAGCCGAGTTGAATTCTTTAGCACTCTCCTTAGCGGTCAATCCAGTTCCGAAGTGTGGATTTCCGAACGACGGGAGTTTCCAACAGTAACCATGCGTCGTCTTCGCCGAGCGAAAGAACCGTTCGTTAGTCGCGACTGTGAATCATGTCCCAAATAATGCGATAATCCAATACAGACACATCACTTTCACTCTATATTCATTAATATAATTTTATCTTCTAGGGAATAGTTAATAATGTTTCACATATATAAAAGAGATAGCGACGCTACGCAACATATGATTAGGCATATAAATAGACAAAATAAATTATTTATTAGAAATTAAATTTTTCCAAAAACAATAAAAATGCAAAAAAGACAAATAATTCTAGTTTTTTTAGTTTTAATTCAACAGTTGGAAAAAACGGAAATTTATTCATTAAAAACACGAAAAGTTTAATATTTTAATTACTTTTAAAATAGCATAATAGATTACAAGAAAATACATCTCGAAAGTCTATTCTATGCAAAAGAAACATGAAAACGAGAAAGAGATAGAAAAAATTTAGTTTATAGACTTTAATCTAAGATTCTACTTAATTCGGTTAGTCCCCATTTATTCGTCATGATTACAAAAATAGATATATTGTGTTGTTTATCGCTTTTATCAAATAAAAATGTTTTGGAGTTTATCCTCTTTACATTAACACTAATCAAGAATATTTGCATACATGTGCAATTTTTTTAATTAATTGATAACTTTTATCAATTGCCTCTAATAATCTCGGAAGTAAAAAAATTAATCTATAAATATATATTTATCATATCAAATTGTCAATTATATTTGTACTCTCTTGAAATAAAACATTACAAAAGTGATAACGAAAAAAAAAAAAATTAAATTAAATGATTAAGCAATTAT
>NW_021848825.1:3060007-3077015 GCF_003651465.1 Formica exsecta | reverse complement strand
AACTCGGAAGTAAAAAAATTAATCTATAAATATATATTTATCATATCAAATTGTCAATTATATTTGTACTCTCTTGAAATAAAACATTACAAAAGTGATAACGAAAAAAAAAAAAAATTAAATTAAATGATTAAGCAATTATAATTAAGAACATTTATTTAATAATTATTTAATAATACACATATATAAAGAATTGTAACAACAATTAAAAATATTTAGAACAAAAAAAATTTTATTAAAAATATTTTGAATATCTTGTTCATGTATTCTGAACTTTGTCTATTAAAGGTTCTGTATATATTAAACTTCTCGATCATGGAAACTCGATTAATGATCGATTTCGTGTTAATTATTAGTGAACAAGTAACTCGACGCAAGTGAGTCACTAGTCTTTGGTCACTGACTTAAATTATTGTCACGCGGAGCAAATTCTAAGGACAATGGAATCGATTGTCTCCGGAATTACGTTTCGCGTTATGATATCCTTGCGATTGAGGCCATTCGAATGTCTGCGATCTTAAAATGTTCCAATTTATCATGTGCCAACATGTTCTTGAATATAAATATTATGTAATTTATATTTAATTGTAATGTAATTAGAAATTACATCAAAAAATTTTAAAATTGATAGACATAAAGCTCACAATTTATCCGTCTTGAATTATAGAATAGAGTTTCATAAGATAGAAACGATTTATGTTGATATATAATTTATGAGAAAACACATAAGAACAGAGTTTTTATTCAACAAAGCATGTCAGATACGGAAATATCCCAGTATGATCATATTTTAAACAACACGCGAACGCGTGTATACTTCAAATATCTGTGTTTATATATATTATACAACGCAAACTTACACACCGTCTCGTTATAAACATAAGATGCGATCTTACTTTCATGTATCAAGGCCGCTTCGCGTGCCCGGAGACGAAGTGGCACTTGCTCTACGTCAAGACTACGTAGTTAGGATCTAGACCATAATCAAGTATTTAGTAAGTTTTGAACTAATAAATCGAGCGAATTAGAGCGAAGAAGAAAAAAAGTTGAAAAATAACCACACTAGCCATGTATAAACACATAGATGACAAACATAGATACATTAATACATATTTAAAATATATAATATTTTAATATTTATTATAGAACTGATAGTTTTACACATATGTCTTTTGAATTTGGGAAAAATTTCCCAAATGAATGTAAAAACGAATATTGCATTGTACTACTCATATTATGTGACTCATATTATATTAGATTTGTATGAAATGTTCAATTTGATGAACGTTATGAAAAATTATGTCGCATGAGCATTTTAATAAAGATCAATAAAATACTAATATATGATTTATCTGCCATGTTTTTACGAAACGTTGGCGTATTGAAAATTATACGGATTGTCCAATTAGTAGCGCACCAATTCACGCATACGAGAGACATATTGCGTATATCCGGTAATTGAAGCATTTTTTACTCTCGTGCTTTTTATTAAGGGTTAGCGAAGGCGTATTAATCGCCAATCTTATGTTATATTTCTAAGAAATGCGATGAAAATATGCTATTTACTGATTGTTGCACAAGTTAAATGAAGGTGTTCAGCTTGCGCGGAATAAAAACTCTTGCATTCAAAGTGTTCAATTAATTGCATTTATTTATATACGAGAAAAAAATTAATATTATAAACTTAGATAAGCGCAAGATATTTCGACATTGGACATGCAATGGATGATCACATGAGTATAATTTATCGTATAAACTTATTAAAAACATCTCGTCTAAGAGAGGTTTGCAACACTAATATGTCACGCGTTAGTAAAAGAGATATACAATTTATAAATTTATTATCGTACAATTTTTATATAAATTCCCGCCATGTAAAACAGAATGCTAACTGATTTGTCCTAATCATCGATAAATCTGCGATGATGATAATATTAGAAAAGAAGAAAATCTTATCATTTGTCACTAACAATAAATCAAACATTTGCATTTTGTTTTGACTACACTTTGTTTTGATTGCACTCTGTTTTGAAATGAGAAATGACCTGCTCAACTTTTGACGTTAATGTCTCATTATTTGGATTAGTCGAATTTTTAACGAAAACTTGTTTTCCATTATGTATATTGGACGAATGTGGATTAATTATTTTAATCTCAAAAGCTGTATTGTCATTAGCCTCTAAAAAATAAGATATATTACAATTACCTGATTGATATAATATTACAATTACTTTTTACAAATCATTTTTTAAATGAAAAATTAGCAGAACTTTTAGAAAAAGTTACAAACGAGCCGCGAGTGAATTATAATAAAAGTCAAGCTACATTTGAGATACTTTATATAATATATAAAAAAATATTTTTAATAAAAAACAATACAAACAGAAATTATTTTGTATGTATTTTATTTTTCATGATTTATATTAATTGTAAAGTTTAAAGGATGTCTTTCTATGCAATTTTTACCAACAAATATGTATAACAATAAAGAAATCCAACTTGTTACTAGTAGAATAATTTGCAGAAGTGCTGACAATTAGACGAATCACAAATTTTCCTTATAACTCTTTCCTAATCTTCATGAGTCATATTCAAAGAAAAATGACCAATATGTTTCATAATACGATAAAGTCATACAGTTTTGTCCTTATAGGTTTCCTCAGTATCAGGAAACTAAATGTGTCACGTTTCTCATCAGGATAATGTCGTTTTGAAGATACGCATTGCTCAACTAATGAAGAGCGAATCATTAATACACTTGGAATTATCGTTATTTTATGCGATCCTCCAAAATATCTTTTGAAAATTCAATCTTATAGTGTCGCAATACTTTACAATACAAATTCTGATAAGTAATTAAAATCTCTGATAAGAAAGAGAGAGAGAGAGAGAGAGAGAGAGAGAGAAGTTCTGAATAATTATATGTAACATCTAATTTTTGTCATTTTTTATTTTAAATAACTTCAAAAAGATTATGTATTGTAACTGATGCTAATTTGTACAAACATTAAAGGGTAATCATACTTGGCAAATATAATAAATTCAGATAATTCGTAAATATATCACGAGAAATATCTTTATATATCTATTAATTAAGTAAAAAAAATGCATGTTTCATTGATTAAATGCATAGTCTGTAGCATCTTTTCATTGCGTAAGCAAATGCAAAGCAGAAACCTGCGGATTGTGGAATGATTCTAGTTTTTATTATACCTGCATAATAAAGAGTTAGATGTTACGTATAATATTAGCTAATACATTTTGAAGTTAATCTCTCATACAAAAAATCGCAGAAACATATTGATCGTCTAAGATATGTAAATGCAGCAAGACATATAAATATGTTGCATAAAACCTTGTAATGATTCGTTCTTTAGTAAACATATTAAGCTTGAAGTATAGATATTATAAAGGAAAAATTTTATTAATGGCAACTGATTTTATATTATTCCTTTTTTACAGCAAAAAATAGCAAAAATGATGTCTATAGAAATATTTCCTTACCTTCAAAATATTTTAGTTACCTTTTTTCTTTCTCTTTAGCTAAAACATTAAAAAATATAGATAGCAGCTGTCTTTCCAAATCGGGAAAGATTTTGTTGCTTGAAAAAAAAGATGAAAATGTTCAAATCGCTATAGTCATAAATATTTATTTTTAAATTACAGTTAACAGCTCTTTATCAATGTCGATAATCATCATATGCTAATGCTCGGACAATATATTATATAATAGCCGAGTAATAAGATCCTTAATGTAAATGGATCGATTATAAACGAGTCTTGGAAACGCCGACGTTTCGTAAGCAATATGAGGGCTCGATTATGCTAATTATCGCAATAATAAAGTCATTAAATCGCTATTTTAATTACCGCGATATTGTTTAGTTAATAATAGACATGGTATAGAGAATACGTTCGGTAAATCTAATTCTTTCAAGGCAACAATCTAATTCGTAGATTGAATTTATTTAATACTTAATAAATGAATTATGTACATATATAAATTTCGCAATTTTTGCTTATTGATCACAGATGAAGATATTAATCTCTAACATTATCATAATGTTTTGCCGATTAAAGTGAATAACACGAGTGCATTTGCAACTTACATACTCTGATGGGTTATGCACTTTACATGCTAAAAATTTACATATTGTATGCAACTCTAGTATGACACTCATCCAGATACGCAGAAAACTGGCACGAAAAAGAGTAACTTATGCTATTAACGCAAACGCGTAGTATTGCACAGCATAATTATCATACAGTATTTTACTTTTATTAGATAAGCCAGAATTATCATGAGACGACGGAGATAGTCACGATGCATTATTATCCGCTGAATGTACAAACATAAATCCGATTGCTAGCACTTACTCTATTGAGAATCAAATGCCATCGATATACGTTATCGTAGTATGCGCAAAAAAAAAACGTGTGACGAAACTGATCGCGCATAATTATACCAAGATTAATATTCATCATTAGGGGCGTGTTGATCGTAGAGTTGCATATCTTCGTTTCATTATATGTATATCGCGAAACAATCGCAAGGAGATCTAATGAAGACGCGTAATCCTTATTTAAACGGTTCAGAGTAAATAGGTTTGTTTTGATCGTTCTTATCAGAAATATATTCCGCTTGTGGCTTGTAAATATTTAATAGAGTTTACGCAATCGATTATACAATTAAGGAAATAGCAATTGAAATTGTTTCAATCGGAAATCCCGATGATAGCACCAATTGATAATCGACGCAGTATCGAGCACTCTAAATTAATGGAAAAATATCAGTTATTACAATTACAATAAGAGCAAATTTTATATCTATTATATAAAATGCAACAAATTTATTGCGATAAAAATTCATAATATGCTTATATCAAATTTTTTGACTCATCCAATATTTGATAAATCCGAATAAAAGATATGTGCAAGTGAAATTAATATTGTTGAATTAATATAACGTAATCACTATGGTAATATTATTTTATAAATAGATCCTTCCTCCCCCTCCCTTATAAAAATTCATATTAATAAGTTAGGAAGAAACGTCAACAATTTTTTTCACGCGTTATTTGACAGTATAATTAATTGAAAAAATAATCATGCAAACAATTAAGAAGATATTAAAAAAATATATGCTACTATATTTAAAACTAATATATCCAATATAAATCAGTTGCATGCTTTTTAACGTGTTTTATATCTTATGCAATATATCTATTAGAATAAAATATGTAATTAATTACACATACACGCACGTACACCCACTGAAAATTATAAACACATATAATTTGTTATTGATTCAATGTCTTGCAAAAAAAAAAGACGGAATAGATTTCAGACGCATTACACTTTCGCCAACGAATCTAATCGTAAGTCGCGTACAAGGCCAATCGAAGGATATGAAACGAAGAATAAAACTTTGGCAACGGCACGAATCGTTAACGAGTCGTTACACGACTCGTATCAGATCACGCATTGAAAATTGAAAATTGAAGATTAAAGATTGGAATTTGACTAATCAGAACAAAAGGAATCGATCAAATTTCAATCTTGAAACTTTAATCTCAATTTTCAATGCTTAGTCTGATACGGGCTTTACAGAATCGTGATTAAAAAAATAGCAATATTAGAAAATGCACAAGCCCGTATCTACGCGGTTCATCCATAAAGAAAACGCAAATACTCTCGTGGGTTTTCCACAAAAGAAATCGGACTATTTCCTCGATTGAGGTCTGCCGAGTTCAATGCTTCTCCCTCTCTCTCGTTTCGTCCAGATCCGACATGCGTGGCGATACGACGGTCGATTAGTCGGAGCGACGCGTGCACTGATAAAGTCGTCGATTACTCACAACATCGCAAAACAGAAAGCAATTCGACCTCGGCCAGAACCAAATCCAAGGACCAATTATCCGGTGACGGACGCGCGAATCGTTTTGCGATCTCGTCTGGACGATCTAGAATCTAGATCCAATGACGACGGTAGAGCTGGTTTTGTTTTTTTAGCCGGCTAATACTTTTATAATTGATCCGTTCCGGACCACAACGCTCGATAGAATAAAGCGATTTTTGTTCACAAACCGCTGACGCTGTTCACGACAATTGTGCGAAAAACTTTAACATAACAATAGAATAGAGGCACTCTTTTAAATACGTATACAGCACGCGGATAATATTAAATAAAATAGTAATCGTATTTCATTTCAATTTAATAAAATCATAATAAAAAGTTAGGCATGATTTTTGTAATTTCTATAAAAGATACTGAAGGACAAAAAGGAGAGAGAGAGAGAGAGAAACGGCAGTTTTAACAATTGTAAGTAAAAAATATTTTTGTGTAAAAATGCTTGAGTTTTAAAAATATAAATAAAATTTAAGCATTTACATATCTTTTGCAATAAATTAAAGAATCATATATATAAATATAAATCTTTATCGCAAGAATTTATATCAAGTGCAAAGAGATTGCATTAATGATGAAAGATTATTGAAGTTCTCTAAAGTACTTATATATCAACAGTAGAAAATTACCATACATGTTTTCTAGGTGTTGCTATCAAAATAGGAATCTTTGAAAAGTCTTTTATTGCATTCGTCTTAGAGGCACATACTAATTTTTCTAATTAAATATAAATTGCTTCATACAATGCAACAGGTGACGTGTGTCGTTGATCATAGTCTCTACATCTCGAGAGATATGAATAGAATCTCACCAAGTATATCCGTAAAAGATCTCTATCGCGTATCTTTTGTAGAATAAAATAGCATTTTTTTAAATAATGGCCATATATTTGAAACTATAAATCATGATATTAAAAATCCGAAGTGTCTGATTTTACATCTTACGGAATAAATCTTCACGTTTGTTTCTGCATAATAACACAAACATATAACGTGTAATTTTTCGGATTGCCGTTACATTTTTCGATCTTTATAATTAATGCAAATATCAGCAATGCAAATGCACTTAGAATTAAAATGCCTTATTACATAACAGGTCATATGCTGATCACGCCGTAATCGCAATAATCACAGTTATTAGATATAATAATATAGTTATATGTCAAGTGTCTTTCTCTCATCTAGTTAGAAATGATTAGAAGCTAGAAAGACATCTACATTCGATAATTGCATTGATCGCAAGCTGCACATAAAAATCATTGACATTCAACTCGATAAGTGATTTCGTTCTAAGATACGATGAAAGATTTCGCAATTTACATTTTCATACTGATTATTTCTATTAACGTTTATTCTTTGCAATTCACCTTTTCAGATTCTTGGTATTAGTTATTAGTCGCGCGACTGGAGGAAAGTGTCGATCCAAAGATCAATAGCCAGGAAAACAGCAGGTAAATCCCTGTGTAAAACGACACTATTACGCGATTATTGCACCATATTAATTCACTTAACACACGCTCGTAAGACCGTGAAATTCGAAGATTTTATCTTGGTGAACAACGGAATGTGTTATGCTCTCGTTCGGACACGCTTCGTCGGATCCTTCTTGTTTTCATATATGGTAGATCGCATTAAAAAATCCTTCAAAATGGAACAATGCGATATGTTTATTTAATTTATACTTGCAGCTCCATGCAGAAAAAGAGAAAACAAGTGCAAAAAATGAACTAGATCTCCTTGTGCATAATCATTTTTATATGGCTTTCTGTGTTATATCCTTTTCCTGATAGCAACATGGCAGTTACGTCAATCATCGATGAACGTTTGCTCGCACTCATCAAACTTTTATATCTTACGTGGTAATCATATGCAAAGCATCATCTTATCATCTATTTTTATTTGCTCGAGAATACACTTACAGAAATGAATAATACTTTAATATAGCTTCAAATTCTTAGAATCCTGCAAAAATTTCATTGTACGGTCTTGTAGATAATAGCTTTATAAATATTATTATTATTCGATGAAAATTATCAAATATAATTTTCTGATACATACACACATTTTCCTTTTTAATTTTAATTATAAATATTATTATTATTCGATGAAAATTATCAAATATAATTTTCTGATACATACACACATTTTCCTTTTTAATTTTAATTATAAATATTATTATTATTCGATGAAAATTATCAAATATAATTTTCTGATACATACACACATTTTCCTTTTTAATTTTAATTATAAATATTATTATTATTCGATGAAAATTATCAAATATAATTTTCTGATACATACACACATTTTCCTTTTTAATTTTAATTATAAATATTATTATTATTCGATGAAAATTATCAAATATAATTTTCTGATACATACACACATTTTCCTTTTTAATTTTAATTATAAATATTATTATAATTATTAAAATATTTATTATGATAAAAAAGGAAACTAAAGTATATCATCAAACAAATTACGAAATACTTGTTTAAGAAAAAATATTATATTTTTAATAGAAATTTTAATTCTTTTCTTAGAAATCCATATGTACACACATATCAAAATTTAAAAAAAAAAACAAATTTAATAAGTAAATATAATCGCGCCAATCAAATTATTTTTGCTGTCAAAAACTGCAATAATTTAAATTTTTAGAAAAGACTCGTTTGATAGCATATACACGCATATAGGCACATAAAAAGATTAAATTGCGTAAGATGAAAAGATTAATATTAAATTAAACATCTTTCATCAAGATTAAGATTAAATTTAAAACATCATCTTGTCAAAATTATCGGGAGCACAAAAATATACATTCAGAACAAATAAAAAATCACTGTAATGGAAACATTTTGGCGAAATTTTGCGAATCGTGGAAACGTCTTTGCGAATGAATTCGCGCGCACGATCGATAGCTCTTCGATTCTACAACGCGGGAAGTCGCTCTGGGAGTGACGGGCCAACAATGAGCGTGCCAATGGCACGAGGGACACTCTGTCAGGTCACTGAGAGGATTTTAATAATTACGAGGGCTTGCTATATATCGTCCGGCGTGTCCGCCGGCAACGGCGAAGTGTTCGAAAACGAGCGACTGGGCGTATCTGCGCAATTCAAGCAACCGATAGCTAGGATAACCAGATGAGAGTTTAGGACTCGTGCCGTGAAGGGTTCACGCGAGAGCAATCTATAGCCCTCTTGTATGAATCCGGGCCAGCACAAACCATTAAGTCCTACATCGTCCAATATTACAATATCATCATTAGAATTCCCATTTGTCACCTATATTTGCATAAACAATAAATTGCTCTTGTACGCATCTTATAGAATATATTTATGGCAATCAAATTATTTAATTTATATTTGTTTTTATGTAACATTATATATAATACAACCTAACATAAAATAATAAAATTTATATATTATATATGTTCATTGTTATGCATAAAGATATATATCTTTGTAATAAACAAATATGTTTTTGGCGATTGTGACTTTGATTTTGTGTTCGCTCGATTGATCCGTAAGTTTTCGAAAAAATCGAACCGAGGGCATTGCAATTTTTTTTTTTTTTTTTTTTTTTTTTTTTTTTTATGCGCTTCGAGCCAATGTCATCAACAGCTATTATACAATAAGATTCGTTTTTGGGTTAAAGTAGGTTTAGCTAGCGATTCGATGCGCATGTTCCAGTTATGCTGCCGGAATATCTGTGATTTTAAGATACATAGTTTCCTACTCGGTTGACTAAATGATAAATCAGATCAGAGATAAATCATCACGATCGAAACGCAATAAAACTTTTGAACAATATGTAAAAAGTAGAAGCTATATTTATAATAATCTTTAAGATAAAGCACATACAAAAAATCAGAATATGTCTCGTGTGTAAAGAATTTTAACAACAAATAAACTGATATCACTTAAATATCATTTTAACAACAATAAAATTATTTTATCATTGTCTAACGGATAATTAGATAAATGGATATTACTTAAATATCATTTTGACAACAATAAAGTTATTTTATCATTGTTTAATGGATAATTATTTTTTATATTTCGGTATCTGTTGCTTTATCTTTCTCACTGTATGCTATCAAAACTTGCAAATTGCGACGCTATAGTGTTTATAATGGATATTAACCGACAATAATAAAAGAAATCATAGACCATCCTAGTCGCGGGAAGAGACCCAACGAGTTCAAGGAAAGTTCATCCAAGGAGAGATTCTATTATTTCTTTACGTCGCACGTAATCAGTCAAAAGTCACCGAAGCGTGCCAGCTTTGTCATTGCACCGACAATGACGCACCTCGATCGTGTCTAATTCGCAAGTGTGTCTGAGAACGCTATCAGATAGGTGTGTAAGCGATGTCCTTGCGGATTACTGACATTCATCGCTTTCAAAAACGTCAGATATCAGTTCTTAACGCTATTGTATTATCGCACAAATAGATGTAATATCTTACATTTTCTTATACAATTAAAAGTATATATATTACCTCTACATTTTTTACTATTTGACAGAGATAAAAAATGCGAGACTCCATCAGAACATAAAGTGTCTTCGAAATATTTTCGCGATTCAACCATAATTTCTAGGAGAGGAGGAAGGTGTTGTTGAGCCTGCGAAATGCGACACATTTTACGGTCGGAAACCCCCGCTAAGACCCGATATATCTCGCACGGATTCGCGTTGAGGGATCTTCTCTTTACGTGCTGGGGAACTTATTCTAGATAAGTGGCCGCGTCCAAGTTTCCTGATGTACACCGACAGTCATCGCCATTTCCTTCCATCGTTCATCGCAAAATCCCGTACTTATAACGAACGTAATGCATGCTGATATGAAGCATGAGTTTAATGAAATCATAATTTTATCCGTAACATAAAATAAATGTCAAAAAAAATCTACAAATTAATCAAAACTATTGTCCCAGAATGGAATTTGTTTGGTTCATAAAAAATCGATTCTTACTTTATTCAAACCTTATTTGAAGAGACATAATAATTACATATGTAGTAAGAAAAATGCAATGATAGAGGATGATATTTTCAATATTTTAGAATACAGTTTTAGTTTTTAACTTTTTCTCCGATATACCTATATTTGCCTACATCATATTTACGGACAAGTAAATCGCGACAGTAGAAAAAATAATGCGTAATCGGGAATAATTAATAAGGGATATTTAACGAGAGCGTGACGCAAATGCAAACTTATTTTGTTCATCTAAATAATTTGCTCGAATCATTAAAAATATATCAGATAATCATAATTTAATTCTGATCAATTTACAGTTATTCTCCTATTCACGTTTGTCTAGTGTGATCAATTAGAATTATTTTATTAAACCCTGAGAGAGTCTTATCTAAAGTATGCACGGATTAACAAGAATAGATACTTGTCATGCGACGTTATAGCAAGTTAAATTATACATATGTCCATAGAATATATATATGCATATAACGATCGTGATATAACGACTCACGCGTAGTACATATGCTTGACGGCCTTGCAAATCTCGAGTGAAAATGTGGACAACGCAAGATTTAAATCGATCTTCAATTATTGTAATTATTTTGAATGCATGCAACATATACCATCAGCAATTGCAGTTTCTTATAGAAATTTCTAATATAAGACTGGCCGATCGATTATATTTGATATACACATCACGATTAATATATGCTGATAATATTTTCTATATCAGAATTATATGTATGTATATTATTTTGATATTATTTTAACAACGAGATAATATCTCATATAATTTTAATTTTAATTATAATTATTATTATTATTCGATGAAAATTATCAAATATAATCTTCTGATACATACACACATTTTCCTTTTTAATTTTAATTATAGTTATTATTTTCTTTTTTTTTATAAACTTATTTTTGTCTTTCAAAAGCGAAATTGAATTATCTTGGTTATAACAGGTGAATCTATTTAAAGAATGGAGAGACTAAATTTGGATTAAGGATCAATGCTCGTAATATTTACGTCTGTATGGAGACAAATATATCCGGTTTATCCATTTTGTGACGGTTATTTTTGCAATATTACATTAGAGTAATTTGACTATTTTGCGGCACATTGACTTTCATGAAAAGTATGTCGACTGTCTTCTAAATGGGAACTAACAAGATTTTTTACATAACATCGAAAATATAATCTGCTTAAAAATTTCTCGTACATATAGTCTTTTAGATATCAAAATTATTTTTGCAAGTTTCTTTATGTTTGAAATAGATATGTATCTAAGTTTAATTTTTTATTTTACTAATCTAGATTAATTTATTAAAAATTAAAGCTAACAATAAAATAATTGATTATAAACACAAAACACAGATTTTTTTTAAAGCGTGCAATATATTGTTTGTAATAAAGAGATCGACAGACGTATCGGAAGGTGAGTTATGTCAATATGTAATTGCATTCTCTGTATATTAACGTTCCAATCCTAGGAAACTTGTCAAGGTTTTCTATAAAAATCCAATCACTCGAGGAAGTGCGCAATGAAGTTTTGATATCGTGTAAAACCAGGTAAAACCCGCGGTTTCCCTTACCGATCCGACGAGTTTTTGCACCCGGTGGAATACATTGCATAGTCCAAGATCAAGCACGATAGCAGAATTGTAGGCGCTGTGATTTCCCGTTTTCTTTACATGTCCGTTCACTGTTACGCGATGTTTTATAAATATGTAACAGACGCGTCCACGTATAAAAATTAATTTGCGGTTTGATACGATTTGATAGGTATTTATCAGATCGAGTTCTGCGAATAATTTTGCGTAGTTGTTACGATCATGCACAATAAAATTTTTTTAACGGGAAAAATATTGTTGTTTGATTTACATAAACATTAAGAATATTTTATGTATATCTTTTTTTTTGTAAACCTTATTAAAAATTCTGGTATATATAACTTAAGAATTAACTGATTTATTTCATTTCATATAATAATCAATTAAGCAGACATGCGTTTTATATTTTGATTCGCAGTTAAGAAATCTATCATATTTTTTCATAATAAATATGTACTTGTTTGTATATACGATTGTTTGAAATGATTTAATTACGTTTAACTTTATAATTTACCTTTCTCTTTCGTTCTCTCATTATTAATAATTTCAAACATCTTGTAACCTTTGATAGTCTACATTATTATTATCATTAGGATGAAACATAAGTTCCATGCGTAAATCATTAATCAATGTGCACATTGTTGCAAAGAAATACCGGCGTACCTTTGATCGACAGCTCGGTTCTCCTTTATATGCCACAAGTTAAGTTTCAAGGTATTATACTAAGCGAATATACAGAATCTATCGAGATTAAAGATTCTTCTAACATGACGATGCTGATAATGACATGACTACAAATCTCTCATTGTTATAGTAGTAGTAATAGTAATCAAGAGCAGGTGGTTCTATAACAAAGATTCTAGTAATATTCTCTTAAATAAGATCAGTATATTATCACTGATAAACTGATTTCAATTATAAATATAACACCGCAAATTGTAAAATGTCATTGAAAGATCAGTTAGTGACTGTCAATGATATTTTAAAATGCATATATTTTAAAATAAACTTTTTTAAATATACTCGAAGGCTAGAAATCGCAGAAAAAAATCAGACGCTGGATATGATATATTGCGAGATGAGAGCATTTTATATTTTCCGGGAATAGAAATATTCATATGGCATTAAACGTAGATATCATTGCCAAGTGCAATTGCCAAGTACAATTATGTTTGATATGTTGTTTGCGCTACGTTATTAGCCTGAGGTAATTGCCCGATCTTACAAGAAAGAAAAGAAGGAACGGGATTCCCTTCTTTAATGAGCGATAACCGAGTTAAAATTAGAGTTTGGAATTTTCAATTTATTTTAAGCCTAATGATATGCTACAACAAATCCAAACATGTTTTTTCCTATATCCCAGTTAGAGAGAAAAGCTGAAATGTAAGAGAAATTAAGGAAAAATCATAGATAAAATAAATTTATTATGATATTTTTATCGCGGATGCATGATATGTACAAGCAAAGATTAATTATAAATTGTTATGTAATTATAATTAAAAAACTCTTTTTTTCTCTAATTATATAAAAAAGAGAACAATAGACTATGCCATCAATAGACCTGATGCCATCATCAAGTTTGTAGCTAACAATATAAATATAGAACTAACATGATCTCGATATAGAACAATGTAATTATAATTTATAAATAAAGTCAATAGAGTTACATAAATGACAATTTGCGTCCCTATGCATCATATTGAAGCAGATAACTTTTCTATAATAACAGAAATAAAGTTCTATAATAACGTTATGTTAACTTTAAATTTATTCTTATCAATTCTTATCAACTTTATCGTAATCTATTTTTCTTAAAATCAAAAAATTTCTATTTTCGAAATTAATATAGAACTCTTATTAATATTAATCTAAAAAAAGATCTCGAAAGAAATCTCTAAAAGATTGAGTAGTTATCATTTCCTTTAAAAAATTTATTTATTCATTACGAGAAGGATCTATACTATCGTTGAAGAATCTGCAGCGAGTTTCCAGATTCTTCGACGTATTGACAAGCGTTGCATTTATCGCAGATCGAATACCTGCTCAAGACAAGAGAGAAACCAAGGTCTATGAGGGGCCCGCCTGCACGGCCGCAGGCTACGTCGATCCACACCCACAATCAACGGACGTGGACGTCACGTGCGTCATTCGAGTAGAAGGAAAAAGGAAGTACCGCGCGCAACTAACGGAGGTACACAGTACGCATGTGTGAGATAAATCGGGTTTGCATACACGTATGAACGGCTATCTCTTATCGCTGGAGATCGATTTATTACGTAACGCGCCGATCGTTAATCACTCGCGAACCCGCGCATGCAAATCGCGCGCTGCAACAACGAGCATTCGCACGTTCAAGCGTATGCATAATTCATTGGTCAAAGCATTCGTATTATAAACGGTGCATGGCGATCACAGGTATTTTAACCGGCTGATAAATTGTTTCTCATTCGTAATATACGGCAATCCTTATCGTTTTTAAACGATATCACAACGTAATGACTGCTTCGAAAGAAATTGGAAAAGAAGAGTCAAAGTAAAGAAGCAAATAAGAAACATAATTGTAACATTGTATATAGATGAAAACGTTTCATTTTCCACTTCTCTAGCTATCTTTAATTACAAAAATTGTCTCGATGACATCTGTGATTCAAATGCTCACTCAGAAAATATGTGTCACGTCATAAAGGTTGTCATATAAAGCGAATCTGCTCATTGTAATTAATCCAGACTTCTACATTCCATTATTCTACATTCCATTACATTAATCCAGACTAATATATTGGTGTTACATCGCATAATATCATAATAGATTTCGTTGAATTACTTTCTAGTCGAGTTAATCGTTACATGTCTCGTATGATAAATATTCGTAATGTTAATTAGCCGACATGATCGATTTACAGATCGACGTCTTAAACGATTTTCACACTTGATCTTGTCGATTAATTACGAATAAATCACATTCTTGGCCTTGCTTCGAGACAGTAACAAATGCTCATAAATACAATCATGTGTTGGCACTAATAATTTCCTATAAAAACAATATGCTTTCTACGCACATTACTGAATTGTAACAAAAAAAAAGATCTTTGAAACGAGAAGAATGAGATTTCTTCTTGAACGGTCTCAAGTCAATAAGAGATCATTTATTCACGTTTGAGAGTATCTCTCTCTTTGAGGATATCTCTTTCTCTCTCTCTCTCTTTCTCTCTTTACCATTTATTCAACAAATAATTTCTTATAAACAGAAGCAGGAAGCTGCGCGAAATAGATAATCGCAATAGCACGGAAAAAACGCCGGCATAGTTTCTCAATAATTGTCCTTCAAGAATCCAACTACAAAAACATGGATATAATTTCCTCTATTTCACTGTCTTTTTTCTTATCCTTAAGTATTTATTATTAAATATTTTCAAATATGATCTGTATATAATATAAATTTACTATGATCAAATATTCGAGAAATTAAGATGAACAAAAATATTTCAGATATATAATATGTTAATGTTTATACAAACAAAGATATACAAATTTTGCAAATATCTACAATACATTTCAATTTAATATCATAATTTAATATCATTCACATCATGTCGCAATTAACGCTTGTAAATTAACGCTCGTAAAAAGTTTGTAATTAGTAATTATTGATGTCGATTAATAGGATGTTAATAGATACATGCAAAATTACAATACATACAAAAAAAGATCTCATTTATAACTGCCAACGTTTCTTTGTTTTTTATCTACAGCGCATATTTTAAAAGTATTATTATTATTTAAAAATATTTTTAGATTTATAAATAAATGTTAACAGTGTCTATTAATAGATTTTTATTTAAAAAAAGGATTAATAAAGGTACAATTAATTTTATTAAAAAAATATTATATTACAGTAGACTGCAAGAGAAGTTTTTATAAGAGAGACATTGCTACATTATAGCCATCCCATTATTATTAGAAGCATGTGAATAAGATTGCTATTAAAAAGAAAACAATCTTAACAATTTTAATAGTAGATTAAATTAATTTTTCTAAATGCCAATGTGTGAAGTCAATGTTTTTTAATATTGCAAGAAAATGTTCTAACTGCAATATTTTAAATGTTTAAGCAGTTGCATCAAAGTCTTGCAGAACTGTAAGTGATGTGCAATTAAAATCTAACATATGTACATTCGTCATATATATAATGACAAAATAAAATCAGAATTGATTTACGCATATTTCATAGATAAAATTTTCAAATTCTCGCTCATTACGAACTACACAACATTTATCGCTAAAGAAACCGTCTAAAATTTTTTATATGCAGATTTAATTTGAATGATAATAATAATTGTATTATGTATAATAATTTCCAGTAATGCAATAGCGCATACAAATATTTGGATATATATAAAAATTACATTTTACTTTTTGTACAAAGAGACAGGTAAACAGACAGAAAAGAAAGAACGTTGAAAAAATATAAGTATATAAAAATTTATATTTATAAGTACACAGTTA
>NW_021848825.1:3044235-3059844 GCF_003651465.1 Formica exsecta | reverse complement strand
AATAATTTAACATGTAAGAAAAATTTTCGTAAAAATATTTCTGCAGAAATATATTTAGAATAAATATAAATACATTTTACAAAAATATTTATATAGTTACATGCTTATACTTATATTCAATGTAGACAGAAAAGTTTTAATATATCATAAAAAGATATTTATATAAAATGCCTGTTTTCTCGAAGTATATATTTGTCAGAACTTTACGATCACAATTGAATTCATAAATATGCACATAAATTATAAATAGTAAATGATGCCATATATATATATAACATTTTATAATGAAATAAACGTAAAGTTAATAAATATTTAACACACAGAATGTACAAATAAATATATAAAATATTAATATATATAAAAAGTCTATAAATTTATAATATATATAAAAAATCTAAATCTATAATATAATATAATAAATATAAATCTGTAAAAACATTATTTAGTAAATAGATAAATGTTACAATATATGTGCAAAATTTTTCTTTTATGTAAAGTAGCATGTTAAAATATATTTGTGATTACGATTAAAAGATATAACAAATAACATTTCAATGGATAAAATTTTTGTAAAAAATTTGTACTATTTTAATAAACAAGATTTTACAGGAGTATAAATTACAAATATATAATATATTCTTACATATTATTAAAAATGAATGACAGCGATTATTGTGCTTTGTGTACTTCTACGAGAAATTAAAATATATAAGACAAATAAAAATTATTTATTAATTTATAAAAATAAAAAGATATTAGCACATTATCAAACATGCAATTAATACAATTTTCTTCTGCGCACAAGAAATTGACTCGACATTTCTCAGAAATATGAAATCTTTAAGAAATATTGACGCTTTCCGATTATGTCGTCTTCATATTTATACAGGAGCATTGATAATAACAGTTATATCATTTTTTTCTATTTTTTTTATATGTTGTTTATTGCTTGTACTTACTGTTAATTGATTTCCATAAAACGTTATGAAAGAATTCACAATGTGCCAACTATTGAGCGGTGAAATCATGATGCCAATTTCTTGGTTTTCATTCTGATTGATCATAGTTTGATTGACAGATCTGATTATAATAATATATACCAATTTTTACATTGTAATAATAAAACTAAGAAGTTAGAATTTTACAAAATAAACTGGTTCTAATATGGTTTAAGAGACAGGCTATAAAAATTTTGTTATTTTTTTTGTTTAAAGCTATATTTGAGTGAAATACTTTATATAATATATAAAAAAATGTTTTTAATAACAGACATTATTTTATATGTATTTTATTTTTTATGATTTATATTAATTGTAAAGTTTAAAAGATGTCTTTCTATGCAATTTTTATCAACAAATATGTATAACAATAAAGAAAACTAACCTGTTACTAGTAGAATAATTTGCAAAAGTACTGAATATATCTAACATCGATTGTTTTATTGGTTTGTTGAAAATCTTTATTTGGACTCTATTATTTGTTGAGTTCCTTAAGTTACCAATACGAATAATTAGTGAATGATTTAAATTATCTTGTGCATTACTTTCATAGGATAAAGCGATATTATTTGGAATAATCCTTTCGTTTGACTCATCGTGTGTAAGAAATCTGTAATGTACTATGTATCGTTACTATTCATACATATTCAAAGATTCTAGTAAAAAATAAAAATATATAAGGTAAACGGTACAAAAAACACATTGAATAAATTCACAATTTTATTATAATCCTAAATAACAAGTATTCAAATAATGCAGACAAATTTAATTACATCTGATTAAGAATTGCAATATCTGATCCAATTCACAATTAATATTATATGGAAAAAATCAATTAATATTTAAAACTAAAAACAATAAATAAAAGATTTTTAGTTGTCAGTCGTTGATTCATTATTTAAAGTATTATTTGAATTCACGAGATAATAAGTTGCATGAATTTAACGCGATTCATTACCATCTTTAAATTATTTATCATAATATAATTAATGAAGGCAAAAATAAACATGTAGATACAAAGTGATAATTTTCTCGCTCTATTGTGTTAATTTAACATTACAATGTGTTAATTATTTAAAAGTATTAACATTATGATTTAAAGTTATTTTTGATAATATAATTTAAGTAATACTTTACCTAGCACTATTCAAAATAATTGAATTACAGCCTTTTTCCGTCTTCGATTGCATCGAAAATAATTTTTTATTTCGTAGTGGTTGTACTGAACCGGTAGATACATTTTGTTTTGACTGCAGCTTGTTTTGACTGCATTCTGTTTTGAAATGAAAAATGACTTGCTCTTTTGACGTTAATGTCTCATTATTTAGATTAGCCGAATTTTTAACAAAACCTTGTTTTCCATTATGTATATTTGGCGAATGTGGATTAATTATTTTAATCTCAAAAGCTATATTGTCACCAGGCTCTATAAATAAGATATATTATACTCACTTGGTTGATATAATATTACAATTGTTTTTTGTCTATATAACATATTATTTGGAAAATATTTTACGCTTGTAAATGGTGATTTATAAAGCGAATTTTGATTAAGTAAATACATTTTAACTTACTGTCTATTTCCTTGTTCTCCTTGCGATTACGCAGTATAACAACACAATAAAATAATGCAGCAACTGCAGTTGTACCACAAACTATCGTTTTATTGAACCACTGAATTGCCATTTTGCTACTACTATCTATAAATAGCAATTTTACTTTTCCGGCAACCTGATGATCGCGAGAATGCCTCTCGAAGGACAATAATGATAGACAACATATCATTAAGTAAGCCAGTAAGCCAAACATTTGAAGGCAGGACACATTATTCTGATTATGTCTACTATATAAGATTTGTATACAAATATATATAGATATAACTGAGAGAAGCCGTTATTTTTCTAATATATTAGATATTGTCATAAATATAATACAATATGTGATAAACTATAAATATATAAATATAATAAGACTTATATATAAACTATTGCGAAAATTTTATATAAGAGAGAGAAAGAGAGAGAGAGAGAGAGAGAGAGAGAGAGAGGATTTAAATATAATAGAAAGGATTTAAATATAACAGAAATTATGCTATACATTGTTTATTAGCAAAAGAATAAATTTTTAACTTTTTAGATAGATTAATTTTTCTATGGATTAATTTTCTTTTATTATTTAAAATGTATCGAAAAATAGTTAAATATGTTTCTATACACATACACACACAGATTTCTTTATTAAGAATTAAAACTCTGATTCTTAAAAACTGCTTTTATTTATAAAATAAAACAATAAAAAAGTCAAAATCAATTTTACATCACAGATGCGATTATACAATATAATTTTGATTAATAATTAAAGCTTTTAGAGCTCACAACAAAAACTTAAATAAGAAAGTCAACAAAAAAAAAATTTTTAACTGTATATTAATTTTCTGATAATATACAAAAATATTATTACTTTTAAGAGTATTTAGTCTCAAAGTAAGTCTATAATACAGTTATGAAAATAAAGAAACAGTTGCAACGACAAGCAAGTTTAGACATACAATAAATGTACTAAAAATGTATATAGATTTCAAAATTAATAAGATAAAGATATATATGAATTAGAAATTATGATAAAATTTATGTCTTTTATTTCATCTATTATTTAAATGATTTCAAGCATACTTAACGTTAAAAATGCATAAAAATGATTGTTCTTAAGATACTACATACTTATGATTATATTTATATACACGTATACTAGGCTTTATAATATTTTTAAATATAATAACAAAAAAGTGAATAAATTATTTTTTCCCTTCTCAAAAGAACGCTGACTAAATCGTTCGCTTGATTAAGTTAATCTTGATATTTATAGCGCGTTATAAACGTTAAGTACATTTTTGGACAATCATCTCAAACAACGGATATTTGTGTATGCTATTTTCATCATTGACATTTATTTTTAATTCGTCGCAATGCTGCTGTAAGATACTTACGTAATTTGTAAAATAATGAATTTTTTGATTGGATTTTTGTAGATGTTAATGGATAAATAATATTTTTTCCTAATTCCTGGTAGATATTTTTTGGCAACTCCATAAAATCAGTTTCATTATTTTTAATAATAATTTTGTCGCTAATAAGAAAAATGTTGGAGCATTTAGTCTATAATTTATAATATAGTATTAAAATTAATAAAAATATTCTAATTAAATTGTAACGTTCTTAAGATTTGTTAAAAATTATTTTTACATTAAGTTATGTGTATTAATTAATTTAATATTATTTAAATGGCATATTAGATAGCATATTAAAATTGTTAGTCACAACAAGTCAAAAAAAGTTCAATAAATTTAAATGATAATCTCACCTATATTGTGAATTTCTAGATTCCGAAGAATTCATCACAAGGAATCTTAATTGCAATATTTTTGTCAGTTCTGGGATCTGTGGTACTGATTTTGACGAATCAATATCGATATCAGAAGACGGTATTTGTTCCTGCAATTCATTGCTGGTATGCAAAACATCATTAGAATGTCTTACTTCTCGGAATCTAGCTTCTTTTTCAGACGACAACCGATGACATTGATCGCAATAATGTCTATCATTATAATCTTTTGACCTATTATTAACAGATGTTTAAAGTCTCTGTTAAATATCTCTATATACTATTTTTATAAATTTTAATAAATTTTAAATATAAAAACATAAAAACACTTATACTTATGCATAAGTAATCTAATCAATAAATTTTGCACAATATTTTTAAGTAACTATTAAGTTGTTACATGATATATAACCTTATATAATCGTCATTGGAAAATGTTCTAAAATTATTCGTAAAAATAGTTTCCTCTGAACTATTCTTTGAATTATTACATTTTTCCATAGATTTTAGCTTTACGTGCCTAACCGCACGTGGCGGTTTTATTGGTGGATTCCTTTTTACAACTACTTCAACAGAATCCGATTTTGTATTCTGTTTATTGCTTTTTTGACTACTATTTTCATTTTCTAAATAATAAAGAAATATAAAAAATTATCTACTAATTATCTTTGTCTTTTAATAAAATATAAACTTATATATTTTCGTCCAATTGTAAGCAGTCAATAGCAATCGAGAGACTCGTTATCTCTATTTGTTATGAATATATTAGGTAATACTTTTTAATTTACCTTTGTACATTGTTTCACTAATTTTAACAATTTCCTTTTTTACTTTTTCGGCTATTTTACACTTTTGTAATAATGTATAACATATTAATACTTTTACGAAAACAAGTGCACTTGCAATCGCTACAATTTCCATCTTTTATTAATATCCGAACTTAACAGATGAGACTAAATAACTTGAATCATACTTTTTGAAGCAGTTCACAATATTCGACTGGATTGTTGACTGTATCAAAAGCAGACATACGAACAGTGAACTCCAACAAAAGATCTGTTTGTAAATATGAGATAGGGATCATTCAGGTAACAAATCCATAAAGAAAAAAAAGCTAAAAATTAATCTTGTTGAATATGAATTGTGGCCTGTGTGTGTTTATAGATCAACTAAATAAAATAATTTTATTTTCTATATTCTATATCAATATCCGTTTTTATACTCCATATTGCATATATGTAGTATAATGAAATATGTAATCTATTAATTTAATTAGTCTTACTCATTTATCTGTTAAATATAAATTACAGACATTTACAGACAAAAATGCATTATATCTCTAAAAAATGGCAATAATAAGAATATTAGATATAACATTGATAATAATAAATATGAGAATTTTATGCATACATATTTTTTGATTTTTTGAGATAAAAAGCAAACTTCCAGACAACTGTCGTCGGTTTTGATATATATTAAATCGATATATTATATCTATATATTTCCTTAAAGACATATTTTGTTTTAATCTAATCATTGTGAGAAAACAAAGAATAGGCATAAATGAATATTTAATAATGTTAAATAGTGTCTATTAGAGCGAACAGCAAATTGCACAAAAAACAATTGCGCAATCACATCGCAATATACAGTTTGCAAAATAAAAAATAAATAGCTGTGCAATATAAAAAAATGCTTCTAGTTGAATTTCTAGATAGAAACTCGAATGTGAATTTAAATGTTTTGAAGAAATCCCTACGGGACTTAAAGTCTAAACATTTTTGGTGTACAAATACGAAGTAAGATTTCAATAGATGAACGTAATGTCCAATCAATAATTCTCTGTATCGCATCTATGTTTTTTCACAAAACATATATGCAACAAAGTGCAATTGCGCAATGTAAGAAGAACATGAGATTTATTTCTGTAATTTCAAACCGGTGTTTACATTATTGACAAGCAAAGATAATGCAAGTGATTTCTAATCAAATTTTTACGTGCGCATATTTTTATATACGCATTATCTTATAGATTTTAATTAACAATTTTATCCTAAAATCTGCAAAAGTTAGAAATATATGTAATGCTATTCTGAATAAGAATTCAACGTATGCGCAACAATGTTAAATTTTTGCGATGCAATATGATGCATATATGAAGACTAATCAGGCTGTTGTCATCAATATCGCTAGTAGGATTGTTATATCAGTGTTTGAGAACACGCCTATCAAATTACCGTAGGAATTAATTATTGCGTGCAACTGCAATTATTTTTTTATATTGATCGCGGAGAAAACCTTGATGTTTCTTCAAGAGATTAATGATTTCTTAATCACTGCCGACAAATTTGCTTCACGTTTCTAATTAGTTAGCGTGAAATTCAGTAACATTTTTATTATACACGCAATTATATATATATATGGATATAGATATAAATATTAAAGGTTAGTCTATTTAATTCAATTTATTTATTTTTGTCATTTAATCCATACAGAATGCGTTTAAAATTATTTATTAGTCATTATATTGATCAGCCCAATTTGATATTTCTTGAAAAAAAAAAATTAAATGCTCCTTACTTTATCACGCATAAACAGTTGGATTAGTATATGTATTATACTTAATCACAAATATCAGCAAAAGTTAGAAATATATGTAATGCTATTCTGAATAAGAATTCAACGTATGCGCAACAATGTTAAATTTTTGCGATGCAATATGATGCATATATGAAGACTAATCAGGCTGTTGTCATCAATATCGCTAGTAGGATTGTTATATCAGTGTTTGAGAACACGCCTATCAAATTACCGTAGGAATTAATTATTGCGTGCAACTGCAATTATTTTTTTATATTGATCGCGGAGAAAACCTTGATGTTTCTTCAAGAGATTAATGATTTCTTAATCACTGCCGACAAATTTGCTTCACGTTTCTAATTAGTTAGCGTGAAATTCAGTAACATTTTTATTATACACGCAATTATATATATATATGGATATAGATATAAATATTAAAGGTTAGTCTATTTAATTCAATTTATTTATTTTTGTCATTTAATCCATACAGAATGCGTTTAAAATTATTTATTAGTCATTATATTGATCAGCCCAATTTGCTATTTCTTGAAAAAAAATAAATTAAGTGCTCCTTACTTTATCACGCATAAACAGTTGGATTAGTATATGTATTATACTTAATCACAAATATCATAAACTTTGTCTTTCTAGAGCATAATACAAAATTAATTTATTTTTCGTTTTCTGATCTTAGAAATTTAAGTACTTTAAATCTTGTGCATAACTTTCACAGGATAAAACGATATTATTTGGAATAATCCTTTCGTTTGACTCATCGTGTGTAAGAAATCTGTAATGTACTATGTATCGTTACTGTTTATGCAGATTCAAAGATTCTAGCAAAAAATAAAAATATATAAGATAAACAATACAAAAAACACATTAAATAAATTCACAATTTTAATATAATCCTAAATAACAAGTATTCAAATAATGCAGACAAATTTAATTACTTTGATTAAGAATTGCTATATCTGATCCAATTCACAATTAATATTATATGGAAAAAATCAATTAATATTTAAAATAAAAAACAATAAATAAAAGATTTTTAGTTGTTGTCAGTTGTTGATTCATTACTTAATTATTTGAAATCACGAGATAATAGATTGCATGAATTTAACGCGATTCATTACCATCTTTAAATTATTTATCATAATATAATTAATGAAGGCAAAAATAAACATGTAAATACGAAGTGATAATTTTCTCGCTCTATTAACATTATGACCTAAAATTATTTATGATGATAAATAATACAGAGAGCAGACACACAGCTCTCTGCGCCACGATAGCACATTATATTATAACTGGTCGATAAATTTTTATATTATTCTATATTATATTATTTAATATTTTTATATATTATGTGCGATTGTGGCGCAGAGAGCTGTGCGTCGGCCCTTGGTGCTTGAAGGGCTCTAATTCAAATCCAACCAGAGCCAGAAAACATCGAATGTATTATTTCGATAATTCGCGATCGCCACTTCTCGGAAGGCAATGGCAAATCACTGAAAGTATCTTGCCATGAAAGCCTCTCTAATCTATACCGTTCGGAACCGGCGTTAAACTGTAAGTCCCATATGTCTGCGGTAGACGCACACCGTAGACATATGTTGAGAGGTCACCACATCTCTGATAAGAGATTACGGACTGAGGAATATATTATTTATAGATATTTAAAAAATATAATAGTAAAAATGGCAAGCGCAAGTGAAAGATTGAATATGGAAGCAAATATACATAAGACGAACTTTACAAGAAAAGTTTAATAATTATGAAAGGCAATTACCTATTCCGGGAGAACCTAATACAATAGGCACTATGACGGAAAATAATGACGAAAATAACAGAAAATAATTTTAATAAAGATTAATAATTTTTATAATTTCGCAGATAAGATGTAAACAAAGGAGGAGAACGAAAAATATGGAAATAAAAGGGCAATATTAGGACAACAAAACGGCAATAACGATAATTATAAGATTGTATGTATATTTTTTTGATATTATTTTAACAACGAGATAATATCTCATGTAATTATAATTTTAATTATAATTATTATTATTTTATGAAAATTATCAAATATAATCTTCTGATACGTACACACGTTTTCCTTTCTAATTTTGATTACAGTTATTATTTTCTTTTTTTTTATAAAGAAAATGCATATTCTTACATAAAATGCATATTTATACATACTTACTTAGTAATGTCTTGAAAAAGATTAACGAGAACCTTCAGAAAATGTCATAAGTTAAATATCTTCTTTATATATGAAAAAGAAGATGTTGTATTATAATAATGATACATTTACAACTTAATAACCCGTTAGATTATTTAGTTTTATATTCACTCGACATTCTCCATTGCAATAATTAATAGAAATTGTAATATAAAAAATTGTAAGATAATGCGATATTAAAATACCACATGAACAGTTAAATAAGAATTTACATATCATGAAAAATATCTACATATAAAATAAAAAAATTTACAACGTTTAATTTACAAAACCGCTGTCAAGTTTTGCATATCTCATTAGATAATTGTAAGAGATTAGCTGTTTATGTTACATTATTCATTCATCCAACGAAATCTCTAGCGATTAGATCTCTTCGCGGAACAATTACGGCACATGTATAATAATTACTCAAGTAATAATCATGTTTAGCTGATATCTTAAAGGTCCTCCTCGTTGATAGACATAATATCGTACTTCATAGTTCAAATTTTTGCATATTATTAACATATATACATTAATAGGAACAATGTCATTTCAATAAGTGATTTATGTAGGATGTCTCTTAACAATCTTAATAAAATTCGAAACTTGAGTGTCGCAAGCCCCGCGATGCGATTTAATCTTAAATATCGAGCGAATCATCCGTTCTTTAATAAAACAACATAATTGATTGTACTGTCTCTAGTGTATTTTCTGTGAGTATGAACCATGCTGAATGACTGCTTTTATATCTATTTAACAATCATGTATGCGCCATATGTATGACCTTAATCTCTCTGTAATGTATATCGTTATTATTAGCTCTGTGTACTGCACATATCTATGGGAAAGAATTTATATATCTCAATTTCTTATGATAAACAGCTGATAGCTTATTTACTTATTAATTGGATCAAGAATCAAGGATCGCCGTATTTAAATCATGCAAGTAGGCGTTCGCAATTCTCTGCATGATCTAAATCGGCATCCTTGCATCTTGATAGGCGTACACTTTAAATCATAATCATCTATTAATAGAAAATAGGTGTCCAATATAATCATCGCGTGCACCAGCTTTAAGAGTGTATTTCATGATATCTAATTCTTGATGGAGATAATTTATTCTATATATATATATATATATCATATCTAACTTAGAAATGTAACTTAAGAATAACTTAAGAATCGTATATTATAATAAACTTTTATTCGAAGAAAATTTAAAATTATATAACAAAAGTTTTATTTGCAAATCAATTTTTATCAAGCCAAATACATAAAAATCATCAATTATTCGATTGATAAATCTCTTATGTCTTTACTTAACAAATAATAAAAACAATAATATGTGTTAATTATTTCGAATATTCATGTCACTTTCGTTAGAATTAATATTAAATTTACAGCATTATGTTAATTAAATAGATTTCGTTGTAAATCATCCGTGTAGCTAAACCTGTTCTCCGTTTAATAGCGTCGCTTAATAGTCGCCGGTGACATTCGCTCGTGTTATTTCACGACAATTAATGAACGATAGCCTGTAAAAGCAACACTGAAAAATGAAATCATTCCCTGCACTAAATATTCTAGACATTGTTTTTGTCAAGTAAACGGCTGCTGATGGCAATCAGCATAAAGATATAATATAGAACAAGGGCAGAATTGCGTCACTATATTTCCTACTTCTGAAATATCGTAAAAGAAGAAATAAATACCCTCCCGGATAAGTAACAGTTTCGTGACGAGGCTAATCTAAGGTCAATTATTTCGCTATGCGCCTGCATATATCTGACTCATAAAGACAAAGCAGAAGTCTATGGACCCAGAAAACGCAGTTTGCTTTCTGAACCTTCAAAGTATTATATTATTCGTGATCGATTATCGTCATTAATTACCGCTAAAAACATTCTTTTTTTTTTCCAGGTACAAAAACAAACTAGATAAGAATGTCAAATAATTTTAGCAATAATTCGTAACAAATTTTGTCACTAAAGACAAGTAAGAAATATGTATTCTGCATGATGTTTTCCGGTTGTCAATTACTTCAATCATTCAATCATTCGCCGTTTTCTCGCAGGAATTGTGCGAACGAGTTAAAATATCGCGCGCGCGCGTTAAGAGATTATGTATCTTCAAGAACATTAATTCCAGATATGCAATTTCAGACTTGATTTCCATAATAAACGAGAACTGGCCGATAAGTCGTCATTAGCCACATCGCAACAACGTTAAGGCAATATAAAAATTATTCTACATCACACCACACCTACGATGCAAGGCCAGATTTTTTGTGACCGTCAATATATCAGCTCGTGGAATTTATTTCGTCACTCCCACACGATTATGCATTTTGCATGCTGCGATTTTCCGAAATCCTATATTATCACAGAAATACGTTCCGAATATCAAACCGTAATATCAATTCTCATAGATAAAATGTGTACATAGATTTAAAATGCATAACGTTACTACCAATACCAGTAAGCTATGCATAAGAGCCATTGAACAATATACATAAAAAAAATGTATTCATATGAATAAGTTTTTGCATGTTAACTTTAATGTAATATAAAAAAATTCTATATTTCTTCTTAAATAAAAGTATTTAAAAGATATTATTGTAAAGCGTAGAATATTGAATTTAAATATTTAAATATTCTTAAATTTAAATATTTAAATATTTTTGATGTCTTATTGTTTTGCAAAAAATAAAGAAACTAGCTTATAATAATAAATAGCTCTGCAACTTTTATTTACATACTTAATTGCTTGTTAATATTGATTAGTAATTTTAAATATTAATAGTTATGCATTATGTATTAAAAACGCGTCTACGGAAGCAAGATATACTTTTCACTTCCATGTACATTATACGTAGAACAAGGATATGGTTTTAACGACATCGATCATAATGCCGTCATTGTGCCGTTGTGCGCGTGCCAGTAATTTATTGTGACAGGCTTGATCATATTTTTTATTCTCTAACCAGACTTCCTCATGTATGATTAAATAATTTAAAAAAATGGATATATAACCCGTTCATATTTTATGATTGCAAAAAAAGAGTTATTTTTAGTAGCCGCAATAAAATTCATTAAAGATATAATAAACATATTATTGCAAAATCGCGCAAGGTTGTCTTCCAAACGACATAAACCGGTTCGGATAAACAATTTTCGTTATATATTAATATTTTTAATAAATCTTATTTAAAAATACACAGTAATAGATTTTACGGTATAAATTATAATTAATATAGCGCGTGCAGAAAATCTATGCATAAATAAATATTAAATAAATTTTTATACAAAAATAATGTAAAAAAATGTGTGTAATAAAATCCTTATTTAAAAATCGTAACAATTCTTCTATAATTACAAGCTGAAATTATTTAATTAGATTATTTATCATAAAACAAAGATTAGAGTCATATACAATAAGAAATTTTTTGTTCACTACGACGAACTTTTTTATCCTTCGTCACAAGGGAGTAGATGGTCTTTACCCTAAAGTCCATCCAACTAAGCCAGACTATGAGGGTGGTCTTCATGGAGACTTAACATCCCTCTTCGGTCGCTTATACTATATTTCGTCCATTCCTTCCAACCCCTTTATACGAAATCGGAGAGCTTTCTGGTCACGCCGGTAACCCATTTCCCAAGCTTTTACGCTGGCCACGACCTGGTTATTTAAAAGCTGCTACGCATTTTCATTGCGTCTTCAGTTTCACAAAAAGATACTAGTCATCGATATAATTGTGTGCGTGTATAAAAAAATCTTCTTTGTATAATAATATAAGCTTATTAAAAAAAAAAAGTTTAAAAATAAAATTTCACATTATAAAACATAATAGTTGACAAAAATTATTGACATTAACTAAACTTAAAAAGTATAAATAATATGTGTTTTACAATAATTATATATAAATTGAAAATATTTAAAAGCTCAAATTGCATTAGTAAATTCAAAAGTTAATAAAAATTATTGGCAATAAAAAAAGCTAGAAATAGGAAAAATATGAAATATCTTTTTGCTCTCTTTTCTCTCAAAATTATGTATGCTAAATTTAAATAATATTTATCGGATTTTTTTTTTTTTTAGAAATGATTAATCCATACAGTTCTATGCTACTGTTCTATATTACTTGAAATAGAACACTGGCGGACAAGATATTAAGAAAGCCATTTGCGCATTTTTAACAAGATTTAGAGTGATTCTAGAGTAGCATGTGGCAGACAGCAAGAGATACGAAAGAAGGAAATGAGCAAGCTCGAACGTAAGCCAGTTTTCGCTGCACTTTTTTTCTAACTACGACAACATTAACAATTCTAATCAGATTGCGACAATATCACGTGTTGGAGGCCTGTCGCGAATGCGACCAATGATAAAGTTGCAGTGGGAGGAAAATCATTGAAGTGACAACTGTGAAAAAAAAACGAAGCATTGTTTGCGACGATCGATCGAAAAGAAAAAAGCAATATTTATTAATACAAAAATAATCG
The DNA here is from genome assembly GCF_003651465.1 of Formica exsecta. NCBI lineage: Eukaryota > Metazoa > Arthropoda > Insecta > Hymenoptera > Formicidae > Formica > Formica exsecta. Next base: position 3,046,159 of record NW_021848825.1, on the reverse strand, counting down.
CTTCCAATTTATGACTTTGCATAGTCGTGATCGCGAAATTACATGATCATCGAGAAACAATGAGGTAATCCATCGGCGCATCCCTCTGTGTGCGTCTCCCTAGGGAACGCCGCGAACGAGAAACCCGCAACGAAATTCTACTGAAGTAATGAAAGTAAGCGGATTTTCTTATGGATTTGTTCTATTCGCATTCCTGTGCAATTAAGTCCCTTCCCCGTCCCTCACTCTCTTCTTTCACGAGAACGTAACACGATCGTCGCAATGGCAAAAAAAAATTAATTTTTATAGCATCGCGCTTGCGCTATTTAAATTTTTAATTAAACTCACAATCAGATTCAAAAGCAAATGTGCTTTGAGCAATCGAATTTTTTTTATTGATTATAATTTTTTATTCATGTAATATTGTTAAATACATACATTATATATGTACAAATTTCAATGTTTGCAGAATCTATTAACTATTCTATTAACTATCTTAGTATTTTGTAAAAAAATTCAAATTGTGATTTCGATATAATCAAATATGATATGCTGATATGTTGATTATTATATTCATAATTTTTTATAAATGTTTTAATGTCTTTCTTTATCGATAACACTTAACACTGACAATGGTTCTTAAAAGACGTGGCTTTAGCAACACATCATTCCAATCTCTAACTTCTCATTTCATCGTTTCCATTTAAAATTATGTCAATCCCAACCATTTCTCTTACAAGACTTCTATTTGGATCATCGTGGTCCACGATTAAATGATTTTGAGAGTTTGGCATTCGTCGAAGAGCCGACAGATTTCTCTGTCTGCTCTTTAGCATCATCCGTTTGTTCCAGAACCACATCCTGATCTGGTACTCAGATATATTGAGCGTACGCGAGAGCTCCTGCCTTTTCGCTCCTGTCACATATTGATCCTCCAAGAATTCTCTATTCAACCTGGACAGTTGTTCCGCGCTGAAGCCTGTCCTGGATCTCTTCTCTTCTGGCAAACTGTTCTTACTGTTCTGCAGACGTTTCAGTTGCCTTGTGCACGGTCCTGAAACAACAAAAAAACTTCGCATTAATCTTCAAACTTTTGTGATTTAAATCCAAGACAATGTGTCTAAGGGAGGGGGGACATTATGTCGTAGGGGGATATTATGTAGAAAATAATATGAAAAACTGAAGATAAAATTATATATAGTTTTCATATTTAAAATAAATAATACATTAAGAAAAAATGATTTACACAATTTAAATTTATCTATATTACAAAAGATAAATCCATTATAAAATATATCCATTCTGTTATTCACATAGTATAAGCATATAGCAATTGCATGCAAACCTTGAAAATAATGTGTTAATTGAAAATTATTTTTAATTGAATATCTATGTTGCTTTTTTTTAAATAGAATTTTTATATTTACTTCATCTCAAGAAATGATATCATAAATCTGTAAATATGAATAAACTTTTATCTGTCAAATAGATAAAAAGTGATGACTGACTACTGATAACGCAATATTAAAAGTCTCTCACTGGTTTTATACAATAATTTTGGAAATTCATTGTAAATTAATGTCATTTCAGCAAATATTATAAAATAAGAAATAATAAAACAAGCATGGATGGTAACGGAGAAACGTAATTACATGAAAATTAAAAAATATTACTGCGTATATTAAAATATTTCTTGTCAAGAAAAACATTTTCCTGTATTAATCATAATCTTAATTTATATGCATATTCATAATAAATGCCAATATATGTATAATAATCAAAAATAAGATATACGATTTACGTTGAAAACTAAATTTTTTATTATATTTCCTGTTTTTTATATCATATTTGTATTAAGGTCATTAATAGTGTCTGTTAATATAAATCATTACTAAATTATCTAAAAAATAATATATTTATATAAAAAAATTTAATTATTAATTTA
>NW_021848825.1:3028703-3040064 GCF_003651465.1 Formica exsecta | reverse complement strand
TATATATATATATATATATATATTACCGCTTCAAAGTGTTGGATGATATAGAAAATTGCTAATATGCTAATAAAACAAATAGTAATGCAACAAGATAATCATGATGTATAGCATTTTTATCCAATTGTTCTAATACTGCACTCAGCTAGTTTAGAATATATATATATATTACCGCTTCAAAGTGTTGGATGATATAGAAAATCCAGATTCTGCTAATAAAACAAATAGTAATGCAACAAGATAATCATGATGTATAGCATTTTTATCCAATTGTTCTAATACTGCACTCAATGATAATGCTAGTTTAGAAAATGTACTATCTTCTGCCAATATCGGTTCAGATATATCAACTACCCTATTCAAGAAACGTAACTTCTCCATTTTCTATTTGGCATATATTCTGCAATGCAACAAAAATTAATATAAAACGTTGTAAAATCACAAATAGTGTTGATTACTTTCTACTAAGTCAATAAAAACACATTGTAATAGTTGCTTTCCATTTACATCAAAATTCAGATAATTCTCACTTGAATAACTCAGTTAAACGCACGTTCTTTTTGATGCTGGCAAGTGAAATTCAACTAATTTTTTACGTGGTTTTTACCCACAATCGAGACCATGTGCTTTAGTGAGTCTAATAAATTCATATTAACAGTGAGGTTATGAACCTGTATTGTTATGCGATAGCTTTGTTACCAAAATAAGCAGGTAAATGACGTCTTTATCTGATTATAAAATACATAAAATGACTCAGTACCACTTGAGTGAAAATGGAAAGCAACTAATATAATAACAAATATTATAAAACGTATTGCACTGATTACACTTGGCGTCACACATATATGAAGATAGAAATGAAAACCTGATACCAGAGCCCCAGAGAGAAGAAAGAAGCCTGAGATAGGCCACGCCGCCGTTTTTCCTGTAACGCTTTCTCTAGCTTCTAGCTGGTACAGTGGCGCTAACTGAATTCATTTTAGAGTCAGCCGAACTACGTGGCCGGATCGCCGGATCCACTTTTCGGTGCCATGGTAAAACGTCGATTAGTGCATGCCCGTGCTAGATGATCTAGCCTAGATCCATAATTGTTAATCAAAATTGCGAAGAAATATTATGGATTAATTAATGTTTTATTAGCTGTGCGTGATGTTTTGCCATTCTAGTATATATTACGGATAGCGATAATAAGTTATTATTGAAGTATTTTTATGTATATGCGCATGTGACATAAAATAAATTTTCTTAAATCAATTTTTTAATAATTTTTTTCCTCATTTTTAAATATATAACGCGTAGAAAATATTCACAATAAATTATAGAAAATAAAACTTTTATATTTTGCATTTTACCTGTTTGAAAATAATTTTAATGGATTAATAATTTTTTGCGATTAAAATGATATCAGACACAATGTAAACCAGATAATTTTTAGTTAAATATGTAATCAAAATTTTTATTATTAGTATAATTAAAAATTATCTAATTTATGTTATATTTGATGTCATTTTAATCGCAAAAATTTCATTAATTAAATCTATTAAAATTATTCTCAAATCGATAAAATACAAATAAGAATCTTTCTTAAAGTAAGATTCGAAATGACAGAAATCTAAATTATAAATTATCGTTTTGTTGTGATTCTTACGAATAATAACTATTTTTCTATCGATACTTAAAGTAAAGATATTTTGTCCCATGCTTTATCGTACGACTTTTTAATTATAATTTGGATGGAGAACGCGCAGTTAAACAATTGAACCGCAGGATCGAGTAATTAACATAACGATAAGCTTTGTGATATATTAATCGTTTATTATATTTGATCTATAATTTAAAATATTTGTATAATTTAATATTCTTCTTGTATACATGTACGTCATAGTACGCAAAATATTTTCGGCTGCGAATTATCAATAACACGGTATTCGGCCTTGGCGACGTAAACATTAGCGCGCTATTGTTTACGTGTTACGACTTACGGCTTTATATCATTCACACGACACACTCGAACAGTAATGTAGTAGTGCGAGACGCTCTGTCAAATTCCTTTTCTAAACGCGATCGCGATAAGTATCGGGAAATAATTTGATATAATTAATAATAAATTCTCTTTCTTTTTTTTTATTCTCTAAGTAGCAATTATTTAAAAATACTTAAAATTAAATATATTTTGTCCGATGTTTTTTTGTTCGACTTTTCGACGATCTAAATATGATTCGGATTGAGAACGCGCAATAAAATAATTGTGTAATTAACATAACGATAAGCTCCGTGATATATTAATTGTTTATTAAATAATAAATCTATAATTTAAAATATTCGTATAATTTAATATTCCGCTTGTATACGTCATAGTACGCAAAATATTTTCGGTTGCGAATTATCAATAACATGGTATTCGGCCTTGGCGGGGTAAACATTAGCGCGCTATTGTTACGACTTACGGCCTTATCATTCGCACGGTGACACTCGAACAGTAATGTGGTAGTGCGAGACGCTCCGTCAAATTCCTTTTCGCAACGATACGTCGCGTTGTTGCGGTATCGCGTTTTCGCGTTGTCGCGTCTTCGCGTTGAACTTCTATCTCGTTTTCACGATTGTCATCGGGTATCTTCATTCTCGACCCGTCTCTCAGCCTTACGATAAACCCGGCTCAGTCTGTATGATAGAGACTTGGTGGTTCGTATGAAATCGTTCCTAATGAAGTTCGAGTCGGCCCTCGATGGGAGCAGGCGCGGACCAAGAGTCGAGCAAACCCTATTTGCGTTGATTCCATCAATCGATTTCGTCTTCTTCCGCTCCCGCTTAACCTTTGCTCGAAGTAATCGATGAATTCCCGACTTGTTGACTCGAAGTGTGATTTTCACGTGAAGCCGGGTTCGATCGTGCCGAAATTCGAAAGTGCGGGAGTGTTGTTCAAAGTATCGCGCGTATAAGTGCGGAAGTAATCTTTTAATAAAAGTGCGGGAGTGCCGTTTAAAGTATCGCGCGTGTGAATCAACCTGAGAGGAGGAAGACCATTTAAATGACATTATGAACAAAAGCATTGTAATCCTAGTGTTAAACTCTAACGGTTCCGGCATAAATTAACAGTTACGGCCTGCATAAACCAGCCTTAATAGTGCATCCAACTGAATTCATAGATTAAAAAATTAATTGAATAATATAATTACAAAAAAATGAATTAATAATAAAAAGTTATATAAATTAAAAGCATATGATTTGATAATGTTTAAAATGCTTAATACTTTTCAAGAATAAGAAAAAAATGAAAGCAATTTATTGTAAATATCTTCTACATGTTATATTTAAAAATTAGGAGAAAGATTATTAAAAGAAAATTTATTTAGGAAAATTTATTTTATTTTACATCCGTATATACGTAAAAATACTTCAATTATAATTTATTATCGCTGTAGTATATACTAGAATGATAAAACATCACGCGCAGCTAATAAAACATTAATAAATCCATAATATTTCTTCGAATTTTTGATCCACAATGTGTTTAGCACGGACATGCACCAACTAGTCGTTTTATCATGGCATCAAAAAGTGGATCTGGCCATGTAGTTACGCCGACTCTAAAATGGATTCAGTTAGCGCCACTATACCAGTTAGGAAAACAGTCTCACGAAAAACGGCGGCGTAGTCCCTCTCAGGTTTTTCTCTGATACTGGATGGCGCAGAATTCGATATATGAGTGGGATAAGTAGGGCTCTTTTCGGAAATCTTATTCGTGTACACACGAACGTCGTTCTATCTTTGTTATTTACTAAAAGTTAAACAAAGATAGAATGACGCTCGTGTGCACGTAGGTAATGTTTCCGAACGCAGCCTAAGGTATCTCTCTAGGTATATGAGCTCTCCAGGGGCACGAAACAGAGTATGTCCTTTTCTACGTGGGCATCGGCCCCCACTCCTTAAATAAAGGCAAACGCTCGGTCTAGATATACTATGTCTATGTGTCAGCCTTTTCACTGTCATATCTACAATCGTATGCAGATTTTGATTGACATATGCTATGAACTATGAATGTTGAACACAATCGAGCGTAAAATAAATCTTGATGAAGTGAGATAAATGAGATAATCAAATGATAACCAATGTGAAATGCGTATTATAAATTATGACATTGATGGAGATTAAAGATGTTCTTGCATTAACCGCTTCAATTTTTACGGTTTTACAATTTCTGGCCGGCGTGTAAGTAACACTATATATATATACATAACTTTGATATTTATATTATTCATGACAAGTATTAAATTAAATTATGAAAATATTTTTTATAGCATAGTGTGCAAGAAGTATATTAGAAATGGTACAACTGGAGATAGCTCGTGTTTGGCCTTTATCACATGTTTTATGTCGTATGTATTATAATGAGAAACAACAATATACATGGTGCAACTGCAAACAGTGACTTAAATTTCTAATTACATATTTATTATTACAGTTGTAGCTTGTGGTTGCGATATGGAATACTTATTGGAGATTTGTTTATTGTATCTGTAAATATCTTTGGGACAGTATTACAAATATGCTATATGATAATTTACATCATGTATAGTGTAAAAGGATCGACTATTGTTAAGCAGTTTATGATAGCAATATGCTTTGTTTTACTTATATATCTCTACAGTATTTATCAAGAGGATAAAGTTTTGGCTGCAAAACATGTAGGATTTCTTAGTTGCAGTCTGACGGTATTATTTTTTGCATCACCATTGATTTCACTTGTAAGTACAGAGGGATAAAATCTTTATTCACATACAAAATTTCTAATTAAATATATTAGATAATAAAACTGTTTATTTATCGAAAAATGACATTGTTTAATATTTATTTGTAATATACAATAACTTTAAAATGTTGATAACAAATTTATAAATCTATTATAGGTACATGTAATAAGAGTAAAAAGCACAGAGAGTTTGCCATTTCCAGTCATAATGGCTTCTATGATAGTATCCTGTCAATGGTTTGCATATGGATGTCTACTCGGTGACCAATTTATACAAATACCAAATTTTATGGGCTGTGTATTGTCAGGTTTTCAACTTTCTTTGTTTTTGATTTATCCAAGTAAACGAACGTTAGATCAAGCCTATTTTATATAAAAATATTTATTATAATTTCTATATAATAAATATAATAAATAATTATTATAGTTTCTATAATAAATATTCTATAGTTTTTATTATACTTTGAAAATTAATAATATTAATATGACAATGCTGTGTAAAAATACTATCAGTTATAAGTCAATAACTTTTCTTATATAAGATTGTATGTATCTTTATTTTATTTTATTGCAAATTCATTGTAAGCTCATATCTGTTACATTACACATAAGTAAATTTTACTTTATATATTTGTATAGTAAATCCTATATATATTTATATAGTAAATCCTTAAATTTGACTTTGTTAATTTTGATATCTTTTCAAATACTAATAATGTTTTCGATTGCAGTAGGTTTGATCGCTTTAAGGGCAATTAAATTCAATTCTCTTGATAGTTAAATTCAATTTGTAATGAATTTTTTTTGAAATTTGTTATATTAATTGGAATCGTGTTTTGAATCTAAGTTAAATTTTAATTATAACACAAAAACTGTAATATAATAGTGAATCAATATCACTTAACATTCGCTCTTATAGAGTTTTTAGTTTCATCAGATATTTCTGATGCAATGGTATAAAAAATATAAAGCTAAGACAATACATATGCAATTGAAAAAAAAGAAAATATCTTGTGTAGAACTATTTATATAAATATAGTTGAACAATGTAGTGATAATGAAGTTAAAAAAAATAAACATATTTTCTGCACTATAAGCGCACACATACATTCTTGACCAAAAAGGATTTATTTATATCATTTTGAAAACGCTTCCACGTCAATTGTAAGAACATGTAATAAAAAAATGGAAATTTCTATTTAAAAAATTCTAGCAGAGAGAAGAAATATCGTAAATATAATATAATTATCGTAATTATATCTCATATACCATTATAACGATTGATTCAAGATAATTAAATAAAATAAATTATATTTAATTCATGAAATCTGAAATCTAATATTTATTTTATATGTTTATATAAAAATTAAATTTTGATTTTCTTGTATAGGAATAAATAGACGATTTCTCATTAATTTCTGCCCAATTTCAAGTAACCTATTTTTAATATTTTAAATTCCTTGTTGAGATTATATCATAAATCAAGCTAAAAAAGAATAATATTTTGGATCTGTCTCTCTAACTGTCGGTAACAAGAGTCGGTAACAAGAGTCTGGACACAAGCGACTTTTTGCTGATTGGTAAAAAGATTTTTAGAACAAAAATGGCCAACGAAAAACTAATCAAAAAGTCGTTCCATTTAACGCCATTATTTAAAATAAAAAGCGGCATTAATAAATAGTAAAAATATTTTGTATATTTAAAACATTTTTTTATGTTTCTTTAAATCTTTGTAAGGTTAATATCTTTTTTTGTAATAAAAATATTAATAGAAAAAAGGATGAACAAGGTATATTTAATAATTATCGTGTGCATCATATATGACAATAATAATTGAGGAAAAAGCGACATTAAGTTGTCATAGTGGTTGTCTGATTAGTCAATGTCACAAATTGCATCTGTCACGTATATTAGAAATGACGTCATATTGTCAACAGATATTAAGCTGTCCGCTGATTGCATTGACGCTAAGTTGATGACGCTAGGTAAGTCGTAATTTTTGTACGCGTAAAAGTTACGCTGATGACACTGGTCGAGAAAAATAACAATTCATATAAACTGGATTTTCCATGTTTTCTAACATATCTTCATTACGAAAGCAATTAAGGGGGCATACCCGTTTGAACCTTCGAAAAATGAGTACATTTTTTAGATTTTTTTGAAAAGTTATTTCTTTGTATAGATATTTTAATTGGTAGATTTGTCAAATAGTGTGTTTGAGAAAAATAAATAAGTATGTTTATTTATTGTAATTGGAAATATATTCCTAAAATATATACTATAAGAGGGCATACCCGTTTGAATCTTCGAAAATTGAGTACATTTTCTAAATTTTTTGCAGCGTAACGATTTGATGAAAACTTTTTTTCTTTTTTTACAATATTAATACAATATTATTAAATACTTAAATAAAAATGTTCAGCTTCGAAGTTTCAAACGAGTATGCTCCCTTAAGAAGAGATAATCGGAAAAATCCGTTTATATATTTTTTTTTTTATTATATAAATGTATTTAAATATGAGATATGAATTCCAATCTCGGATTTTTATCTAACAACAATTTTATGCAATGCAAGATGAATTAATTTTTGTAAAGAAACAAAAGCTATAAAAATTTATTATTGTAAAGAGAATGTGAATGTCCAAATTCAAAAATAAACATGCGTAATTAGCTATATTTCATTAATAGTATTATTTACCAGGCTATCATATTTTTTAGACATTTATAATATTTTCTTTGTTATGTTAGATTGATTTAGAATCCAGCTTGAAAGAATCTGCTTGTGTTTGTGAACATATTTACAATCACGGAAATAAGGATAGTCAATTAATTAGTTAATTCTTGATGTTTTATAAATCTAAGATGATTGATAAAAATTATCAATAATAATATTCGTAAATTATATACAGACGAGAATGTAAATATTTTCTTTAATACTTATTCTTTCCAATTTGAAAAATATAGTTGTTTATTAACGTCAAATTTAATCAATTAAATTCATTCACAATCAAACTTTACTAATTTTGCATTAGAAATTATTATATGCAATCGCAAGATATGACGCTGGTGGATTTGTATGCAAATGTTAAAGAAATGGAGCTTTCGAAAGTAGTTTTCCTTTTTAAAACTTCTTTTTAAAGTTGTAATAATATAGTTGGTTTGTGGTATAATTGTTTGGTTGAAAAAGTTCTTATGCTTACAATTAGGATGAATATTTTTAGAACGACACTTAGGATGTCGCTTTTGATAATGTTATCGTGAATAAATTTTTCTTCTTGCAGTCTGTAACTGTGTTACGTCATGTTTGCGAATGCAGATAAAAATCATAAAAATTCTAGTTGGTAGTAATTTAGGATCTTGTTTATCGCTGGGTCGCTTGTCACAAACTCTAAAAAAGTGTATAAAACAATCGTCGCGTATCATCAGACACGAAAGGGAGAAGACATAATTAGAGTAGTCGGTCAAGTACATGGGTTTACGGCTATACGAAAAGACCTTAACCCATCCGCACCCATGTTTATGCTACTTTTGTGTGAGGTTGTATTTGTTAAAGATATAATTATACATTATGGAAATGTTGATATGTTGCTAATGGTATGTGAATATTGCACGAGAAAGATATTTTTTGTTGAAAAGATATTTGGCCATAAATTTTAATATTTAGAAAATACAACTGTGCTCTAGTTTAATTTTATTTTAATTTATATCATTTTGATAATTTTCCTGACTGAAAGTGTTTATACATATACATATATAAAGAGAACTGATTTCAATAGAAGTATAACCGTATTTATAATATATGTATTTGCAACAATTTGCGTTACACATTGATAAATATAAATATGTGTAAATATATTTATACATTAATACTTTTGTAATATAAAATAATTAACAGTTTTTAAACTTTAAGATAAGTTAGTTATTAAATATTGGTTTGAGACTTACCGAAATTATACAATGATTATATCGACCACTGATATCGGCCAAGGTTGAGGTAACCCACAAGAAATCATTAAATTGCACCTCGAGCAAAAAATATACCGAATGGTTCTTTATTATTCGTACAGGTGAACGTGTGTATACATGAGTACAGTTAAATTATACAGATTTGTGCACGCCGTTTGGTACTTTTTACAATCTGAAGGTGAAAATCGAATCACGCACGGCCGGCCAATCGATGTATCGAATAATATATTAATTAATTTGTATTTTGTTGTGTACAAAAAATTCATTTACTATGTACTTTCCTATACGTTATCTTACTACATATATATCCTTCCAAATTACACACAAAAGATATACAATACACGCGATCAAAATTACTTATTATTTTAACATCTGAAAATGTCGATATGTGTATTTACGGTTATATACTTCCTATATGATCATGTTATTATTTGATTGAATTATTAAAATTTATGACGATACAATTTCATTTTATTTGTTTATCTGGCGATTTCGAAATTGTTAAATGCCAGATTGAACGAATCATGAAAAATCCGCTTTCAACTGGTATAAACCGTCTGCGAAGGAAAACATCAGGAAACTATCGAAAAACATCATGTTTCTCAGTATCTACATATTGTTAACTCGCAACGAGAATTATTCCACTCATTCTTCCATTCATAGTAGCCGGTGCTACTCTTGCGACATTTTCTGTGCGTATAAGTTATTACATCGTTAAGTAAACGCGATCTAGTTGTATTGACAAAACTAGGAGTTTTGATAAATCATGGAAAATTACGGCGATAGCTATATAAATATTACCTGATTGCTTAAGGAATGGATACGATCAGATAGGCGCTTTTTTCGTAGAGAGGGAAATGACATTTGCCATCGTCTCGCCGTTTGATGTTCATTGACGCGACGCTTGCGTGAGTCATTGTCGCCTATTCATAACGATCTGACAGTTTTCTCGACATACTGAGATATGTACGTACAATGCATGCAGATTCATGACAATATATGAAGATACGACAGATGCAAATTTCTACTCGCATATCTTTTGTGCATATACGCTTATTATAAGTGCATAGCGGTACATGATCCGTTCGATTGTGAGGTATTTATTTACAGATTTTATTTCTCCTAATAACAAATTTCTAGTATAACGAATAAGTAAAGGGTTTATCTTGCCATGAAACATTTGTTTACTAAAACTTTTCTTATGATATTTTCTATATTTACAGAGGCGATAATGCAATATAATTATGGCTAAAACTTATTTTGTTTTTATCTGCAAATAGATATATATATATAATATAAGGCACATCATCAACCCATTCCATGTTTCAATGACAAATCTGTTTCACAATAATTTTTTAACGATCATTTTTGCTTCTATAACGTATTAATATGCCATTTAATTGTGAAAATTTATATTCTGTTAATTCCATTGTACATAAAATCATCTTGCGAGAGCAGTACATTTTCTTGACAATTTATATATATATATATATATGTGTAAGGATGTGTGTGTCTGTGTGTTTGTTTTATAAAATAATTACGAATATTGAGTCACATGTCAAACTACGATATCATTAAAATATTCATTATAATCTCGCGTGTTATTCATCGCTATATTCGCGACAACTTTATGTTTACAATAGTAATAGCCAAGTATATGAGGAAAATTTACGCGAATGAATTTCCGGTATCAATTGTAATACTTCCGGTCAAACAATGAGTGATAACACGAAACGCATTGCATCACGAGCAGTAAAAGTGACAAGTTCCGCCGATTGGCCGATCACATATACTTTGCATAGATTTTCTTCGGCCACGTGATATCAAAGCATATATAAATCGAGATTATATAACATATCGGAAGTCGTGGCTAGAGTGCTTCGATCCTCGGTAGCGATCACGAGAGATCCTTCCGCCCGATTTGCACGACCGGAAATGCACCATAAATTTTTTAGAAACTCGGGAAATAATTGGCGCAGTACGAACGTTTGTTACCACATCGTATTATAGATTCTCGCCTAAACTATCACTAGTAAATCAATTAACTATATTATGACCAGTACAATAAATTAATGAAATATAAATACATCATTATCGGTAATTGCTATTTTTGTATAAATATTAAATAAGCAAAAGTTACATCAGAGTTTTATTACACATAAAACTCTAATTTTTTAATTACAGCTTATATTTGCAAAAGATATCGATATAAAACCATATATTTTTGGAACAATCGTTTACGCGCGAATTTGATCTTTCTTCGCGCGCACAAAGCTAAAAATATATGTCACACTGAAATAAATATCGCACAACATGCAAAATCACACAAAAAATTTTTATAATTTGCTTCCGATAAATATTACATTGTCAATAAATGTGTTATCGCACAAAGAGTATACATTTTCCAAGCAAATCTTTATAAATGGCTCAACAGATGCCTCATTATTTGGAATTAAACCAGAATTAATATATACAATATATACTTTTCACTTCTATATTTATCGTATTATTTTATAATGATAGATTTTTGATCAATTTATAGTCAATATTACGTTCCTTTCATCAGCAGAAAATCGATTTTATTTATTGCAATATTATAATCTTCAGCATTCCATATCTCTGTAAGAGTTTTAGATTTACCCCCC